>NW_019397085.1:175318-206953 GCF_000591075.1 Eurytemora carolleeae
ACTATACTATACTATACAATACTATACTATACAATACTATACTATACTATACTATACTATACTATACTATACTCTACTATACTATACTATACTATACTATACTATACTATACTATACTATACTATACTATACTATACTATACTATACTATACTATACTATACCATACCATACTATACTTTATGATGTTTCAATTATCCCGGGAGCATTTCCGTGGCGATTCATAATATTATATTCATTATATTATATACATTATATTATATTCATTATATATTATAACAACTCTTTAAATAAGGTTTTCAGAGTGAATGCAAAGAAACAAATAATATATGATCGTTAAAGTCACGTGGGATAGCTATCAAGATGGATAGATGGTATTTGGGTTAGCTACAAAGATTGATAGATAGTATACAGTTTCCCGAACAAGTATCTATCCAGGTACAACTCAAATTCTATTGGCTATCAGTTTCTCGAACATGTATCTTTCTAGGTAAAACTCAGATATTCTTGACTATCAATGGGAACCATACACCAATAATCCCGTAAACTATCAAACGCCACTACCACCATGGGCGCGATCTTGTTGGCTATCGATATCAATCGGAAGCTCGCAACTATCAATGCCAAATCAAAGGGGACAATCCTCAACCTGTTTATCAAAACAGGGAATATTTACTCTCTCGCAGTAAACAGTACGAAGTTACCATATCAACTAGTGTATTTAAAGTTTATATGTTACAAATTAAAGTTAATAGGCGTAATTACAATTCCTACACCCTTTCACATGATTAAGACAATCATGTTACGTATTATAGCACAGTTGAAATAGACACAGTTTAAGATGTACGCCATTCTATATGATCACATTATTAAGCTGATCATGCTACGTATTTATTAGAAACGCAGTTCAAATGAATTATGGTTTTCATACGTAGAAGTTTACAAGCACAAATATTTAACAATGTACAACGTACTGCAGGTTAACAGAATAATGTGTTATCTGATATTTATTACAGGGAAAGCTAATAAGATAAATAGATAGTACTTGGGTTAGTTATCAAGAAAGATAGATATTGCTTGGGTTAGTTATCAATATAGATGGATAGAACTTGGGTTAGCCACCAAGATTCATTTAAGGTGTTGTTCATGGGAGGGGTCCAAGGTAATAAAACCTTTTTATTCTATAACTTATACATTTCGTAAATAAGATATTTATAACATTTACTAAAAATATATATATATAAATATATATAGCGAGTTTTTGTTATATGTCGAAATGTTGTATGGCAAGTTGTTATATGGCGAAATGTTATATAGCGAAATGTTATATGGCGAGATGTTACTGGGCCGCTAATAGGATAGAAAGATAGATAGTACATGGGTTAGACACCAAGATAGATGGATAAATGGATGTACATTGGTTAGCCATCAAGATAGATATATAGTACTTGGGTTAGCTACCATAGATAGATAGGTAGTACTTGGGTTAGTTACCAAGATATATAGATAGTTCTTCGGTTAGTTACTTAGATAGATAGATAGTGCTTGGGTCAGCTACCAAGATAGATAGATAGTACTTGGGTTAGTTACCAAGTTATATAGATAGTACTTGGGTTAGTTACCAAGATATATAGATAGTACTTGGGTTAGTTACCAAGTTATATAGATAGTACTTGGGTTAGTTACCAAGAAAGATGGATTGATGGATAGTTCTTGTGTTAGTTACCAAGAAAGATGGATAGATAGATAGTACTTGGGTTAGCCATCCTAGTTAGATGGATAGATAGATAGTACTTGGGTTAGCTACCAAGAAAGATGGATAGATAGATAGATGGTACTTGGGTTAGCTAACAAGAAAGATGGATAGTACTTGGGTTAGCTAACAAGAAAGATGGATGGATAGGTAGATAGTACTTAGGTTAGCCACCAAGAAAGATGGATAGATAAATAGTACTTGGGTTAGCCACCAAGAAAGATGGATAGGTAGATAGTACTTGGGTTAGCCACCAAGAAAGATGGATAGATAGATGGATAGTACTTGTGTTAGCCACTAAGAAAGATGGATAGATAGATAGTACCAAGGAAAGTCAATTGCGGTCGTGTATACTCTGTGTACATATTGAAACCAGTTCTCTTTGGGCGGAATTTGTAAACAATAACAGATGCATCAGTGTTCGTTTAGTATCCGAGGAGGTTAAAAGCATTTAATTTTGATAATTTTGATAATTCACATAATAATTTCTTATGAACAGAATATTTCATTGATTTTTTATGTGAATGATGGATCCCATGTCAGGCTTCGACATCCGTCTTGTGTTTACATTAGCGCCCAGAGACAGTACACTACAGTACTAAAGATGTGTACACTTCTGAAATGACTTTCCTTGCCTTACATCCTTGGATAGTACTTGGGTTAGCCACTGAGAAAGATGGATAGATAGATAGATAGTACTTGGGTTAGCCACCAAGAAAGATGGATAGATAGATAGAAAGTACTTGGGTTAGCCACCAAGAAAGATGGATAGATAGATAGATAGTACTTGGGTTAGCTAACAAGATAAAGAATGAGTATGTTCGTAATAATTAGATTAGAAAGAGTTTATGAGATACAAAATACATTTATCATCATACATTGGGGNTTGATGGTATACAGAAGAGGGGGGGGGGGAATCTGGAAAGATTTAACCGAGATTAAAACCCCCAGATCCGGGAGAAATGCAGGCAACATGGAAAGGTAGAATTATAATGAAATGTCGTCTTTAAATAGTATTAATTTTTTCTCAAATTTGTACGTAATCCTACGAAGACGATATTTGTATAAGCTAAATCTTGGAAATCATAGTTGAACAAAACGTCGTCTTTCTTTTTACCTTTAACACTTGTGAGTGGTACATAATTTGCCTTCTATTGTACTGACAATCTATTTGGGAAACCCGCTTTAGAATGCGTTAACAATCACTTTAAATTGAACTCTTCCAAGGTGATATTCAATATCTCCTTGAACCGTTTAAAGAACAAGTTGTTGAAATAAGATTTAAACATTATATTATTTCACATTGTATTCATGAATGCATTGTTTAAAGGTATGCAAGTGATGTACTGTGCATGTACAGGGGCGTATACAGTAAATTGACTGGGGGGGGGCGGGGGCTTTAGAGATTAATCCTAAGATTACAATTTTCTAGAGGGATGGTTTGGCCCTCCATAGTCCCTCCCCTCTGTCTACGCCCCTGAGTGTATGAAGGGCCAAGGAAATATTATTCTTCCTTTCTTCGTCTCCTTTGTCTAGGGGTCAGATTACTATCAATATATTCTCACACACTCCAAACTCTACACACACACATATTCTCACACCCTCTCTACAGTCTACACACACCCCGTACTTGTCGTCCTGGGCTCCGAATATTTTAACCTTAAGGTCTACAACTAATATTTTATCTTGGCGTGTGTGTCTGTCTGGAGATGGGCATCGTTTTTTTGAACGAGCTAAATTTGTTCGTGAAAAAGGGCGTTGTTCAGAAAAAAAAGCGATGGACGAACGAAATGAAGGAAATGAAAAAAATTATCGTTTTTTAAAAACGAACGATTTTTTGGAACAAAATTTCTAAAAAAAACGATAGTTTTTTTCTGAATAAACGTTTCGAAGAAATGGTTGAAAAACTATTTTTTAAATTGAACGAACAATTTTATTTAACGAACGATTTTACCGAACGATCGTTTTATGAGATGAATGAACGAATTGAAAAAGGTCAAACTTCCCCATCTCTATCTCAATTTAAGACCAAAACTTCAACAATTTTAGCTTTAAAATGTTTCTTTTCAAGACGCCTAATTTTCTTCGTTCATCATAAACACAATAATGTTGCGGATTTTTCTGTTTAACATTAGATTTACAATATTATACAATATTATATTAGATTTACGAAAGTTTGAAATATATTTCAATTTTGATTTGCGATAAACCTTCCCCTGGGCTATTGTGAAATACAAAAAAAATTGGGCCTGATGCTACGTTAGTTTTGGCGTTAAACTAACAATGATAAGAATACGGGGATTTATATAATCTATCTAACAAGAGAAATGTTCAAAGAGGCTGTTAGCGTAATTTCAATGCATAGATAGCAATGCCCGATCCACAACGATACCCTTACAAGCTTTATCAATGTTTATTATTTTAGAAAACTGTTTATTTACAATTGTGGTTTCTTTACAAAAGTGACTTACGCATTTTTACAAATAGATTATCAAAATTAACCACTGTAAAACCAACAATAGCAACAATATTTTTAACATTATTGATCAGATAAAGGTTTCAAGGGTACCGTTGTGAATCGGGTATTGCCATCTTTGCATGGAGGGTCAATTAAAATTACCCTTAAAGTCCCTTGAAGAAATGTCTTTCACTCTATTTTTAACAGATTTTGAAGTAAGGATAAAAATTTGACGTAGGATGTGCACGATACAGACAGAATGTAATTTTTGTAGAAAGTTTTTAAGCAGAGATAAGACGAGATCTATTAAATGCTATAAACCAATGAACAACGACGAAATACAAAACCTTCAAAAATAGACTAATAAATGGAGTATTATGTGTAAATTACCATCCCTCCGATGGAGTTATAAGCATTCAATAAAAATGTGTATTCACTCCGTTGAAAATAATTTCCCTCCGGTGGCCTCCGTAGGAGCAGAGGAGAACCAACATGCTGCTGCAAACTTCAATCTCTCAAAAATATATTTACTTTTGATAACAATATTTTTTCTTTTCAGAAAACCCGGTCTCTAAGGAATAGAGAAGAGTTTAATGAACAGGGAAGGGGGGGGAATTGTATAATAGTGTGAAACTATTTCCCCCATAGTTCAGTAATGATTATGACTAATGGGACAGGGATGAATTTAGTTCCAATAAATTATCATAATAAAATAATATCGAGTCAATACAAATGATAGGACAGAGCAGACTAGACAGCCATAGATAGATAGATAGATGGATAGATAGATAGATAGATAGATAGATAGATAGATAGGTAGATAGATAGATAGATAGATAGATTGATAGATAAATAGATAGAAAGATAGATAGATAGATAAATAGATAGATATATAGATAGATAGATAGCTGAAATGTCGTCATTCAATTCTTCAGTTGTATGGGTCCTCCTGTAGCTCTGAGGATCTAAATGAAAAAATAGACAAATATTTTTATGATATGTTTGTTAGCATGAGAAAAGCCAAAAAAAGGACCATTATTTCTTGATTTAATTCGTATTTGCCGCCGAAAGTGCCGCCAATATTATTCTTCGACTGCGTAGAACATAGTCTCAATCTACAAAACACAAAGCTTTTATTTGATATTTGAAGATGAATGAAAGAAAGTTTTAAAACTTTGCAACTAAGTATGTTAAATTACATAACTGTGTTTAGCACGGTTCTTTAATTACATAACTGTGTTTAGCACGGTTCTTTAACAGTTATAGGCATAACAACTTTTCTTATTATAACAATTAAAGCTAAATGAATAACCAAAAGTCTTGAAACTGAAAATCCGAAAATAAGCCTTCATCAATCTTAAAATGTTATTTTTTTTACATGTTTATACCAATTATAGTGATAATGCCGCTGCTACCACTTTTGTAGTAAAGTAAGTGTTCCTCAAATCCATATTTATCCAGTTACAACTCAGTTTCAGGTTGCTACCAATGTCTAAACCCAAATGTCAATGCCAAACCACTGGGCATGATCTCATGAGCTGTTTATGTCAACTGGTCACTGGCTCATATTCTATCAACTCCAAACCAATGGGCGTAGTCTTGTCAGCTATCCTTGTCAACCACTGGGCATGATCTCATGGACACTAGCTATTAATGAATCAATTCCAAACCACTTGGCACAATCTCATGAGCTATAGATGTCAACTGGACACTAGCTCAAATTCTATCAATGCCAAACCAATGGGCACGATCTTGTCAGCTATCGATGTCAACAAGGACACTAGATATTTATTGATCCATGCCAAACCAATGGGCACGATCTCAGCTTGTGTGTTTCAACAAGAACCAAATTACTCTCTCACAGCAATCAAATCAGAGCCTGTATATCAACTATATATTTCTAGATGTTAGATTAAAGTTAGAGTTTGTTTAACAGAGTAATTAAAAGTTATGCGCTGTTATATTTAACGTAGTTAAGCAGTCACAATATGGGTATGACGGAGTTATATGATCTACATATCTAGATTGGGTTAATGGCAATACATGATTTACTAATGAGCACTTTTAGCTATTTGGACAATGTTTGCAATGCATGCCATGCCATGTATGCCAGAGTACATGTAAGAGGAGAAAATGGGCATAACACCTGATTTGAAAGATGACTGTAGCTTGGTTATAACCAGGGAATAGTCCCTTTAGCTTGGTTTCTTAGGCCGGAAACAGTCCCTTTTTATTGGTCATAACTAGGGAACGGTCTCTTTAGCTTGGATAAGGAACATTTCCTTGTGCTTGGTTATTAATAAGGAACATTCCCTTTAGAATTGAGTTATTAAACAAATTGTCTTGAATCTAATGTAAATATTTTCTTTTGATTATTATATAATAATTATCATATTGATAAAATACAGACTTTATTGCCTTCTTTATAAAATGACTATATCGAAAATTAAAATTGCTTATTTTGCATCATATATTCCCTTAACCCTCTGCTTAAATGATTAAACATGTAGCAAATATCGTGTCATCATGGATATTCTGCATAAACCTGCAGTATATTATTTACAATTTATGTTGTAGAATGTAGACTTACCTGATGATATTATTTATTGAAACTGCGTCTCAATTGAATATGTAGCATGATTAGATTAAAATCATGTGATACTTAAATTACGCTATAAACATGTGTGGAGATAGATTAACTACATTATATCTATTCTCGCTAATCTTATAGATACATACATCAAACTTTAACTTCAAATGCGTAATATGATTGTCTTAATCATGTGATATAGATAACGACGTAGGAATTGTAATTAGGTCAATTCATGTTAACTTGTGACATAAGATATTTAAATAAAGTCAGTTCTATAGAGTAACTCCGTACTGGGAGAGAGTAATCCTTAAACCCTGTGTTGATATAGCCTGTTAGCTTGTTGTATAGCTACGCTTGTGCCCCGGTGTGGCATTTATAGCCAGGTGGGTTGTGTCCTGGTTGACTTTGATAGCGGACCGGTTGAACCTGGATAGATACGTTTTGAGAACTTCTTACGGAGTAGGTATTTACTACATACTTTTTCAACATTTTGCTTCACCAACCCCTTAGATTTTGGAGAGAAAAAAAAATATGAAATCCTTTTTTTAAAATAATGGATCGTATTTTGTTTTATATACTTTCTTATTTTTAAGAAATACAATTCCATAAAATCCATCCCACAGAAATTCCCATGACCTAATATTAAATTTTGGTCAAAACCACATATTTAGCTTTTCCATGGGCTGAGCCGAGAGGGCGTGTTTTAAAACAACAGATATCCTTTGTCTGAAAACAATGAGGAAAAGTCTTTAATTCTGACAACTTGTTTTTCCGCCCAAACCTGCTAGTCAATTTAACGTAGAAACTGTAGTTAAAAATAATCAAGTTTATGGTATAGAAAACCTATATAGTACATATCTTATTAATATTTCACGCACCCCTGACCCTTCAGTAAAAGTAAATTCAACCTAAAGTCTGACCTCGTCAACCTTTTTGCACGGGCAAGTCCTATGGAGTGTCTGCTTTATTTACCCAATGTCCGGGCGATACAGTACAAACTGGGACCGGAAAGGTTGACACAGCTTGAAAATTCAAATGTACTACGGCTGCCCGTGATTTAATGAGGACATTTATCGGACATACCACTTAAAGAATGGAGGGTCCCTTTAAAGTTAACAAAAATATCTCGCTTAAAGGGACTGTAAAAGAAAAATGATAGGGGGTAGTAGGCTGACAGCTGATAACTTTAGCTCTTGATGATGATGTTCCTGTCTCGAAAAATTGATATGAAACTGTGCCAAATTTATTTGGTCGAGGGGACCCTTGGTTGAGTAAAATCTGTAATTTCCTCAAAAAATTGTATCGTCTTTTGAGATGAAAATGGGCGAATTTTCCCCGAAATTTTCGCAGAACGGGTAGTTATTTTACATAACTGTCCTAAGGGACGTTAAGTAACCTAATCTCCCTCTGTTAAGAGAATCATACGTCGGTAATGTTGGTAAAACGGCGATAAAAGCATAAAAGATCCCCGGCAGTAACATTACAACTTGTCATTCTGATCTGTTAAAGGTAAAAAAAAACCTTGTTCAATTCAACTAAAATCAATCATCGTTCGTCAAATAAATATAGTAATTTAATTTTGTTTTCAAGATTGTCCTCATTCAACAACTTTAACTTCATTGAATTCAATCGACTGGAAGTTCAACTTATTTGAAATTATTAAAATACATTTAACATTTTATATACAGGGTTACCCACAAGGGATGAGAGATGAGGATGAGAGAAGACTGTACGGACTTTATATTGTCTGTTTCCTTTCATTTATGGTTCCCTCCAAATAGATTATCAAGTACAATAGGTGGCAACAGAGAAATGAACCAATTATACACGACGTCACAAGTGTCAAATATAACAAGGAAAACAAAATTGTCTCACATTAGTTGACATGTTTTCTAAGATTAATAAAAAGTGTTAAAACAGAGACTAAAGAACACTTACAAGTGCACTTATTTTACTGTAAAAATAGCACTTTATTTAAAAATTATCATTATTATTGATAATTTTGTCGGACACAAAAACTGAATTGGCACTAGTGACGACAGAATACAACTGTACTGAGAGTGTACAAATTCTACGTTGCCATCTATTATTGTACTCAACATTCTATTTGGTTCCCTCTGAGTGTGAGACTTTAAACTTTTTCTTTGTTTTTTTAAATCAATTTATCCGACATAAAAAGTCTACCTTTAAGACAGGAGACTCATTTAAGCCTGGGAATAGTCATATTTAAAGAGTTTCAGGTCGTCTTTTCAGTCTCATCCTTTGTGGATAACCCTGAATATAAACATACAGGGTGTTCTAATAACATGGAATCTATAGACTGCATGTCACAAAGTGAAAAAAGTTGTGCCTATTTATTAAGTTACTAAAATGGGGTAAATTACAATATTGAAAAATTTTATCAAAAAAGTTACAAAATTGGCAGACTCAATTTCTATTGAGATTATCTTAACTGAAATATTTTCATTGCATTCACTAGTTAGTGATCGAAAGGAGGAAAGTTATCACCCTAAATTCAATGACAATTTTGCAGTTGATTACAAACTGAAGCTAAAAACAAGTTCTTTGAAGTTCTAAAATCTACAAGTGAGAAAGTTACGTATACTGTAAATACTAAATAGTGTAAGAAAAGTCAAAGACTGAGGCGTTGCGACACAAAAAAAGTCTTTAAAACCTTTCATAGCTGTGTGGATCTATGCCAAAAAAAACCGTCTGCACTAAGTTCTCATATTTGTGGTATACCCTGTTCTTCAAAAAATAGGGGGGGGGATGTTGTAACGCTAGATGTAAATAAATACCCCCCTGCCCCCTCCCAACACTCATTTGTTATAATTAAACCATAGGAGCTAAACAGACTAAATGGTTGTAAACATAATTTAATATTAGACATCTATGGAATATTCATAATCAGGGATACTATGGAGTGTTTCCGAGATACATAGGGATAGGGGTGTTTGAAGGGTACAAGGGGTGTTCAGAGGATACTAGGGGTGTTTAAAGGGTACAAGGGGTGTTCAGAGAATACAAGGGGTGTTCAGAGGATACAAGAGGTGTTCAGAGGATACTAGGGGTTTTCAGAGGATACTAGGGGTGTTTAAAGGGTACAAGGGGTGTTCAGAGGATTTAAGAGGTGTTCAGAGGATATTAGGGGTGTTTAGAGAATACTAGGGGTGTTTATAGGATACTAGGGGTGTTTAGAGGATACTAGGGGCGTTTATCGGATACTATGGATGTTTAGAGGATACTAAGGATGTTTACGGAATACTATAGGTGCTTAGAGGATACTAGGGGTGTTTAGAGGATACTAGGGGTGTTTACAGAATACTAGAGGTGCTTAGAGGATACTAGGGGTGTTTATAGGATACTAGGGATGTTCACAGAATAATAGAGGTACTTTGAGAATATTAGGGGTGTTTATAGGATACTAGGGATGTTTAGAAGATACTAGGGGTGTTTACAGAATACTATAGGTGCTTAGAGAATATTAGGGGTGTTTAAAGGATACTAGGATGTTTAGAGGATACTAGGGGTGTTTAGTGGATACTAGAGATGTTTATAGGATACTAGGGGTGTTTAGAGGATACTAGGAGTGTTTAGGGGATAATAGAGGTGCTTAGTGGATACTATGGGGTGTTAATAGGATACTATGGATGTTTAGAAGATACTAGGGGTGTTTAGGGGATACTAGAGGTGCTTCTAGAATACTGAGAAGAGCAGAACCATATAAAGGCCTTTTTAACGCACGTTTTATTTATAAAATATTGATAGAAAACTACTTTTTAAAATAAAATCGTATAATGATGTTTAACAATTTCTATTTATATGAAGTGTATCTAAAGATCAATTTAACTAAACGTTTACTAAAAGTAAATAGAAACTATTCCTATGGGACCCTATTCTTGGCTCCCCCCCCCCATCCCTCTCTAATAGTTTTGTAGATTATAGAACATCTACAGGAGAGGGGGAACCATTTCTAGATCTTGTAAATCCAGTGGTTTTCTCTTATCAAAACTATGTAAGGAGGAAAGGGTTGCAAGGAGGGGATGGTTGCAAGGAGGGGGTATATTTAACAATCTATCAATCTATCTATCTATCTATCTTTTTAGCTTATATAGATGCATCCATACAAATATATTGTCAGCATAAAATCTGGACATAGAGGAGTGGCGGGGCATTACAAATTCCAGAAAACCTTCTTTGTTTTATCAGCTCGAGACAAGATTAGAAGACTAGATTAGAACGTTGTAATATCTGCCTTACCAAGGAGAGAAATATTAAACCTAGGATGGGACCTCACGTGCCGAGTACAGTGGGGAATGTTGGAGAGAAAGTCTTCATCGATCTGGTATCATTCTCTGAAACAGTAAGAAAGAATCATTATTATCATCAAAGGAAACTGGTACAGCATGGCAAAAGTCTTAATTCGAGAACATTTCAGCCTGTTTGTTCTACAAAACCAGATACACTCGGACAACGGCAGAGAGTATATCAACCAACTATGGAAAGAGTTGTTTCAAGAAATTACATACCAAGACACCACCATATAATCCATCATTGATTATCGTGGAGAGATGGCATGGAACTATAGTGAGAATTCTGAGAAAAATGGGAAGAGAAATGCAGGATGAATGGAATCTGGGTGTGAAAGCCCCTTGTTTAGTCTACAATACCACCATACATACTAGCCGGGTCAAACCCCAGTCTTTGCCATGTTTGGATGAGAAGCTGCACTTCCTGTCAATTGGGTCTATCCTGTACCTAAGGCTGTCAGAGAAATAGAGTTATTAGACTGGACTGAAGTGGTGCATAGGGCTTATGCTGCAGGATGAGAGATTATCAGCAAGCCGCAGTACCACGGAATGCTCAATACTACAAACAGATTATGTAACAGTTTCGAGGTTTGTCAATTCTGGGTCTTTGATCTGAAGATTGTACCTGGAAGTTACGTTCAGATCATATTGGGCATGACCATACCAAATTATCAGAAAAATATCTCAAGCATTAGCGGAAGTAATGACAGTGTACAATCGTAAAATTACGTCGTACATTATTCATATAACAATAACACAAATCCTGTATTGCAGTTAACCCATTCCATATATATAACTCCATCATATCCATATTGTGATTGTTTAACTACGTTATATATAATCAACAGCGCATAACTTGTAATTACGCTTTTGGGTGTTTAAAGGGTACAAGGGGTGTTCAGAGGAAAACACAAATCCTGTATTGCAGTTAACCCATTCCATATATATAACTCCATCATATCCATATTGTGATTGTTTAACTACGTTATATATAATTAACAGCGCATAACTTGTAATTACGCTTTTAATACCCAATTATAATCTGAACTAAAGAAATAAACCTCGGTTCATAGAGTAACTCTGTACTGATAACTGTGAGAGAGTTATCCTGAAATCCTGCTTTGTGTCACAGGAGTCGTCCGCATAATCAATTTATAGCTTGTTGATAGCTAGGCTTGTGTCCTTGTGTGGCATTTAGAGCGGATTGTCCCCATCATTTGGGATCAATTTAGAGCTTGTTGATAGCTAGGCTTGTGTCCTTGTGTGGCATTTAGAGCGGATTGTCCACATAATTTGGGATCAATTTAGAGCTTGTTGATAGCTAGGCTTGTGTCCTAGTGTGGCATTTAGAGCGGATTGTCCCCATCATTTGGGAACGATATATATAGCTTGTTGGAAAGCTAGGCTTGTGTTCCTGTGTGGCATTTAGAGCACTGAATTGATAGCTTGTTGGATAGTTACACTAGTGTCCCTGTGTGGCATTTAGAGCCAAGTGGTTTGTGATCTGGTTGATAATAGCTTGCTGGATAGCATACGCTTGTCTCCTTGTGTAGCATTTAGAGCCAGGGGGATTGTGTCCTGGTTGATAATAGCTTGCTGGATAGCTACGCTTGTCTCCTTGCATGGCATTTAGAGCCAGGTGGATTGTGTCCTGGTTGATAATAGCTTGCTGGATAGCTACGCTTGTCTCCTTGCATGGCATTTAGAGCCAGGTGGGTTGTGTTCTGGTTGACTTTGATAGCAGACGGGTTGGACCTGGATAAATACGTTTCGAGAATATTGTTATAGAGTAGGTGTTTCCTAAATTTATATATTTACTTATCTGTCTGTCTATCTGTTTATCTGTCTATTTATCTTTTTTCTGTTTATAATTCTTTCTATCTGATTAGATGTTTAATTTTTATAACTTTTTTCTATATTTCTATCTAACCTAGCCTGTCTTGCAACTTTCAAAAGTAATTAACACTCTGAATAGAGTAAAATAGATTAGAGTAGTAGAATAGAATAGAATAGAACAGAACAGAATAGAATATATTGTGGGAATTAATTAAAGGGTTTGTCAACGTTAAATAAACTTTAATTAGTTACAGGAATTCTACAAACTTAATTAATTCAAATCGTTAGTTATAGTTACATACTACATACATATATATTTATATATATAAAAATATATATATATATATAGATAATTTTTAATTTTGTAAAAAAAAATTAAATTCTTGAAAATCCGCGATTTTTTTTAAAATGTAAACAAAAAGAACATGTTCACAATTTAAATAGAAGATGGGCGCGAAGCGTCCTTAAAGCCTAGAAAGAAGGGCGCGAAGCGCCTTGAATTTCTAGTATTGTATATTATTCTGTTCAAATCTATGTTGAAACGATAACTAATATGCTTACAAATTATAATAATAAATACTCAATTAGATTACTTTGATGTTTATATTTCAAACTATTTCTTAAAAAGGCCCAATTTGACGCCATGCTAAAAATCTCCTATTGCTAAGGTCCATCAAAGCTGTTCCTAACCATGGGGCCAGGATTGCTTCAACCTCTATTTTTATACTAATCTTCAATTCCTTCAATAGCACATATTCGAGTCTTTTTTAAAGATTAAAAGGACTGAAAAACCCTTATCCCTGTCTTATTTGGGCCACCCTGCATAAATAATAAATAATATATGTATATATATATATATGTTTCCGTTTCAGAAAAGGTTTCGGAAACGGAGTTCCGGAATACATTTCTTCTCAGCTTTCTAGAACGTTTTCATCGTATTTATTCTTAAGAAAAAATACAATAGTTTTCAATTTGTCCAGAGCTTTTTTGCGAAAATTTTACATCCAAAGTGCAATTATTAAGTATTAATTTTCGTCAACTGTATACTGAAATAAGATACTGCTATAATGTTAAATTAGCTGTATATTTTAGCATCGGTGCTATAAAGTTTCAATTACTTCCAAACAAAATTTGGAACATATCTTGAAATTTTCTTTTTAGTTTGCTTTATTTTGATTTATTTATAAATCTGCTTTGCTTGCATCAAAACAAGCACACAATAAATTCATAAAATTACTTAGCTACTATTATTTTGGCACAAAGTTAAAAAAAAAGTTTTTAACTTAAATTTAAATTCAATAACTTTCTGTCCAAAAACTTTATAGCACTGATGCGAATTAAAATAGTATTAGCTGATTACATCACGGTTTGTAGTATTGAACTAACCTATTTTAACTTTATTAACGAAAACAATTACTTTAAATTATTTTTCACAAAATATGAAATATACGCAAAACTTAATTAATGTATGTTAAGTAAATTTGTAAATTAAATAACACTTGATCTCAAGAAAAAAGTTGTAATTTGTAATCAGAACTATATGTGTGCCTAGTATATTTAAGTATATGTTGAGTTACTAGTGTTTGTATAAAGGATTATTGAAGGTGGGGTATGTTAAGTATAATTTAGGCATACATTCCATACTTAACTTCTTACTTTATCATTTTCCATTCTTTACATTCCTTGTCTCTCATTGGTCAATTTTTGTCTGAATACCTCTCCCAACGGCTAATCTCTTCCTCGGATTGGCTACTGGCCAATTTCGTTGACCCGGTCCGCCCGCCTGTAATGGTAGAGCTACTAATAGCTGATTTTGCCAAACTTTTGTGTCGGACTGGGCCGGAGGGGTAAGTGGCCGGGAAGGTAAAGCCAAGGAACTGTAAATACGTCGGAACGAGCCAGACTGCGGAGCAAAGTGGCCGCGTGTCGGCAGCGTCCGGTCCGGGCCACAAACTCGCGGATTTTCACCCAATAGGGACGAGTGGCCAATTTTGAGTAGGATAGACGCGAAGTCACTAACTAGTATTGTGTTGAGGGGGAAATTGGTAGAATTAGTTGACTAGTGGTATTGAAATACGTATTAACGTATTATAGCTCCTCTAGCTAATACTCTAAGCTTGAGCTAAATACCCAACTAAGCCTCAGGGTCCACATTCCATCCCTACTTACAAGATTTATCCAGTGAAGAAAATTATATTTTTTCAAAATGTTGCAAACAGAAGAAAGAATTCAGACATTACAGCAAACTTCAACAATACCCAAAACTCCGTTTGCCATTCAGGAACTTTTAGGGCTCACAAACTCAGGAGAGCCAGAAATGGGAATGAAAGGGGGTTCTGGGGCGCAGGAGGTTGTGCCCCCATTTTCAGGGTACACCCCTCGCAGCTCTGGCATGCTGCATCCTTCAAGTATGGCTGATCAATTCTCTCTCTCTCAGGCATGCCATGCATTTTTTTCCGTTAAATGTTAAGTTATATAAAAAATTAAAAAATGTCTGAGAATTCATTCATCATTAACTAGAAATAACTAGACAATATTTTTTTCAATTAAAATTAACAAGCAAACACCAATTATTTGTGTTCTATATTTTAATTAGGTCTGAATCTGAACGTATAAGCTAATTAGTTCTAAACATTTAGTTTAATAAGGTCTAAACATTTAGTTTAACTAGACCTAAACATTAAGTTTAATTTGGTCTGAACATTTAGTTTAATTAGATCTAAATATTGAGGTTAACTAGGTCTAAACATTTGGTTTGATTAGGTCTAAACATTTAGTTTAATTAAGTCTAAACATATAGTTTAATTAGGTATAAACATTTAGTTTAATTAGGTGTAAACATTTATTTTAATTAGGTTTAAACATTTAGTTTAATTAGGTCTAAACATGAAGATAAATTAGGTCTAAACATTTAGTTTAATTAGGTCTAAGCATTTAGTTAAATTAGGTCTAAACATTTAGTTTAATTAGCTCTCAGCATTTAGTTTAGCTAGGTCTAAACATTAGTTTGATTAGGTCTAAACATTTAGATTTATTAGATTAAACATTTAGTTTAATTAGGTCTAAACATTAATATTAATTAGGTCTCAACATTTGGTTTGATTGGGTTTAAACATTTAGTTTAATTAAGTCTAAACATAAAGTTTAATTAGGTATAAACATTTAGTTTAATTAGGTGTAAACATTTAGTTTAATTAGTTCTAAACATTGAGGTTAATTAGGTCTAAATATTTGGTTTGATTAGGTTTAAACATTTAGTTTAATTAAGTCTAAACATATAGTTTAATTAGGTATAAACATTTAGTTTAATTAGATGCAAACATTTAGTTTAATTAGGTATAAACATTTAGTTTAATTAGATGCAAACATTTAGTTTAATTAGGTATAAACATTTATTTTAATTAGGTCTAAACATTTAGTTTAATTAGGTGTAAACATTTATTTTAATTAGGTTTAAACATTTAGTTTAATTAGGTATAACCATTTAGTTTAATTAGGTCTAAACATTAAGATAAATTAAGTCTAAACATTCAGTTAATTGGACTCAAACATCTAGTTTAATTAAGTCTAAACATTTTGTTTAATTAGCTCTCAGCATTTAGTTTAATTAGGTCTAAACGTTTAGTTTAATAAGGCCTAAATATCTAGTTTAATTAGCTAGGTCTAAACATTTAGTTTGATTAGGTGTAAACATTTAGATTAATTAGGTTAAACATTTAGTTTAATTAGGTCTAAACATTTAATTTAATTAGATCTCAACATTTAGTTCAATTAGGTCTAAACATTTAGTTTAATTAGGTCTAAACATTCAGTTTAATTAGGTCTGAACATTTAGTTAAATTAGGTCTGAACATTTAGTTCAATTAGGTATAATTATTCAGTTTAATTAAATATAAACAATTAGTTTAATTATGCCTAAACATTTAGTTTAATTAGGTCTGAACATTTAGTTAATTAGGTCTAAACATTAGGTTTAATTAGGTCTGAACATTTAGTTTAATTAGGTCTAAACATTTAGTTTAATTAGGTCTATACATTAGTTCAATTAGGTCTGAACATTTAGTTGAATTAGGTCTAAACATTCGGTTTAATTAGGTCTGAACATTTTGTTTAATTAGGCCTGAACATTTAGTTTAATTAGGTCTAAACATTTGGTTTAATTAGGTCTGAACATTTAGTTTAATTAGGTCTAAACATTTAGTTTAATTAGATTTAGTTAAATAAATAGAATAAAATAGAATAAAACTTTTTATGTTATTGTATTGGGTATCTTGCGTGTGAAAAGTTTTTGCCAGGTTTTTTACTTTTTATAGTTTGTTTTCGATCAAAATGAAATTTTTTTTTTCACACCGAACAAACTAGAAAAAATACAAATCCCGGCAAAAACTTGTTCACAATTAATAATACCCAATGATCCAATGACATACAATAAATATTGTGTGTCCAATGCAACCCGCTTACTTGAAATTTATTTTTTTGCCTTTAAGTTTTTATGTTTTAAAAAAAGCCAAACAAATGCCCGGCATGATACAGGCAGCATCTAGAATGTACTTCAACTCTCAGTTCTTCCCTGGGATGGGCGGTATGATGGGCGGGATGGCTGGGATGGGCGGAATGGCTGGTATGGGCGGAGTACCTGCCCAGAATCCGATGCATACGATGAACATGAATATGCTTTACATGGATTCCTTGCAGAGAGGAGGGGATGCCTGCTCCTCCGGTAAGTGTAAAAAAGTAAAAAATAAATAAAAAATTATCAAAAATTATAATTTTACAATTTATTAAATTTGCATGTAAACATTTTAAACGCGTGCTTAGTCTAAATGAAAATATCAAAGAAAAGAGTCGATATTATTTTTTTTGGCAACAACATTTTTTTTTATTTGAATGAAATTCTTCTGAACTTTACCATTCATGCTCAATTTGTGTTCAGTTTGCTTATAGCAGTAATAAAAATACAAATCAAAATTAAGGATTTTTTCGAAGAATAATTTGTTTTGTTAAAGTTAAGTTAGTGTTTGTAAATATTTCTTTAAATGTCTTTTTTAATTTCTAAGTCTAGTTTCTGCGACAACGAGAGGGTAGGAGAGGAGGTCGGGGTAAGAAGAGAGAAGAGAGGGTAGGAGAGGGAGGGCGGGGTAAAAAGAGAGAAGAGGGGGTAGGAGAGGGAGGAAGGTGGANAAAGGGGAAGGAGAGACAGGGTGAGGGGAAGGAGGACAGAATAAGGAGGAAGGGGGGAGGGGTAATTGTGGCATGACTACGGTATGAATAGTGAAGAAGGGAGGAAAGATTGATAATAGTAGAATAGAATTAAAGAATAGAAGGCGTTTCTCCGTAGTTATAAAATTTCAACATTTCCCATAATCAAGGAAATATTTAATTTTCAAAATAAATTTAATAATTTGAATATCGAGTATTTATAGATAATCGAAATAAAGATTTAATCGGTTCCCAAAATAATTTTTCTTAAAGGGAGTGTTCGCGAAAAATAAAAGGGGGTATAAGCATTATGCGATAAAAAAGCGCTTTTGATCGCTACTAATCTTACTTATATCTGTTGCGTCTATAGGGAGAAAAGTGTTTAAAACGACTCACACCGAAGAACGCAGCGTCCATACAAATTCGGAAAGATGCAACATTCAACTCGGATCGTAAACAAATCAATTTAATTCTAAACAAATCATTCAGATATAACAAACAGTAGTCATCGATTATTTTTCGACGCATTCGTATAAAGTTAATATTTCATAATATTTTTGATTTTTTTTTAAAAATAATTTTCGCTGGCGTTGGATTTTCGAACATTCCTGAAAAATATGAAAACGTAATTTTCATTATCAAAAATCCTCAAAACAATAAATGTTTACAAATGTAACTCTCAGATCATGAAAAATACAAAATATTATGAAATATCAACTATTTACGAATGCGTCGAAAAATATTCGATGACTATTGTTTGTAATATCTAAATGATTTGTTTGGAATTAAATTGATTTGTTAACGATCCGTGTTGAATGTTGCATCTTTCTCAATTTGTATGGACGCTGCGTTCTTCGGTGTGAGTTTTAACAATTTTCTCCTAATAGAGGCAGCAGATAGAAGTAAGATTAGTAGCGATCAAAAGCGCTATTTTTCGCATTAAGCCTTTACCCCCTTTCATTTTTCGCGAACACTCCCATTAAATATGTTTCCGATTCCCAATAAATCCGGCCCCAAGTCACTGTGATTTCAAGGTCTCACGCTCTCAAGCAAAAGTCTATGCGAATTTTGCCAAAAATGATTTGTTTGGAATTAAATTGATTTGTTTACGATCCGTGTTGAATGTTGCATCTTTCTCAATTTGTATGGACGCTGCGTTCTTCGGTGTGAGTTTTAATAATTTTCTCCTAATAAAGGCAGCAGATAGAAGTAAGATTAGTAGCGATCAAAGCGCTATTTTTCGCATTAAGCCTTTACCCCCTTTCATTTTTCGCGAATACTCCCTTTAAATATGTTTCCGATTCCCAATAAATCCGGCCCCAAGTCACTGTGATTTCAAGGTCTCACGCTCTCAAGCAAAAGTCTATGAGAATTTTGCCAATTACTTCTCAAAAACAAAGCTAACATCAAGTGCTTTATAGTGCTAAAATGTACATGTAAAGGTCTAAAGAAAAGCTGAGTTAGAGTGGTAAATCTAAGCCCAGAGCGTTGCAACACTTCAAAGTCGACCCTGTCTTAAAACTTGATTAGACTGTTTATAAGAGGCACATTAAGCAAACATAATCAAGTTTTGGGTAAAAATAAGAATATTTGATTCATCCTTTAGTTATTAAGTGTTTAAAGGGTACCATTGTGAATCACGCACGCCACACTTTTTTAAACTGGAGGGTCACTTGAAATTACGCCGACAGTCCCTTTAAACCTTTGAAAAATTAATATTTGAAACTACGGTATATGGTGTATTGTCAACTTTAATTGATATTTACGTTAACTACAATTTTATTTTATTGAATGAAATAGTTTAGTTAAATTACAGGGATATTACAGGAATATTGTGAATAAAATATTCAATAATATTATTAAGGTATTATCTGCAGTCCTTTATCTATATATATAGTTTATATACTTTGCTTGTCTTGGCGTTTGTCTGTTTATCTGTTCGTTTGTGTCCAATAAACGTCAAAACGGCTGAGCCGATATCAAATTTTGTGTGGGACATCACATGACCCCAGGGAATGTTTATGGATGCTCAAAACTACAAAAATGTGTGTCCAAATTTTTTTATATTAGTTAAATTTCAATAATGTGCCAAAAAATATTATTAACTCCGCGAACTTTTTCTGTTATTGTTTTTTTTATTGTACAAAGAGAAGATAGAAGATGGACGCGAAGCGCCCTAAAAGCCGAGTAATATATAATTTGACAGGCTACATAGATTGCAGAGACGATAAATTATATATTTTAAAAATAAAATATTTTTAGTTTTTATTAAATAGTCTAATAACACAAATATTTTTGTTCCTCATCATTTCTATAAAAACCATAAAAATAATAACATTTAAAACTAACAGAAGATCCTTTATTTAAAAGAGGAAATTTAGTGGGGTGAAAAATAATGTCAAATTGTAAAAATGTCTTATTTTTTAATAAATTTTAAATGTTTTTAATTTAANGGTACAGAGGGACCCATGAAGTACATGCACGGTACAGAGGGACCCATGAAGTACATGCACGGTACAGAGGGACCCATGAAGTACATGCACGGTACAGAGGGACCCATGAAGTACATGCACGGTACAGAGGGACCCATGAAGTACATGCACGGTACAGAGGGACCCATGAAGTACATGCACGGTACAGAGGGACCCATGAAGTACATGCACGGTACAGAGGGACCCATGAAGTACATGCACGGTACAGAGGGACCCATGAAGTACATGCACGGTACAGAGGGACCCATGAAGTACATGCACGGTACAGAGGGACCCATGAAGTACATGCAAGGTACAGAGGGACCCATAAAGTACATGCACAGTACAGAGGGACCCATGAAGTACATGCACAGTACAGAGGGACCCATGAAGTACATGCACAGTACAGAGGGACCCATGAAGTACATACACAGTACAGAGGGACCCATGAAGTACATGCACGGTACAGAGGGACCCATAAAGTACATGTTGAGCCTCTTATGCCCAATTCGATGCCCGTGGAAGAAAAAAATTAGATTTAGGGAGAAGAAAATTTGTTTTTAAGACTATTTACACTATTGGGTTCCCTCAAAAAATGTCATCCAATTCGGTCCAGCGGTTTTGCCAGCTACAGCTAATTTAATATATATATATTAAATATATATATGAGCGAATAGCTTTATTATTTAAATTAAATAAGCTTAGGCCTAAAACTGTAAAAAAACTACTCTAAACTTTTTTATTTTTTTTTTCTGAGTTTTCGTGCTCCAACTCATTTAATTTTCAATTTTGTCTTCATCAAGTTTTCAAGAAAATTAGATGTTTTTCTAGAGATGGGCATCGTTTTTGTAAACAAAGGAAATTTTCCTTAGATGGAATTTAAAGAATTTGAGCCGCCGCTCAAATTCTTTAAATTCGGTCATTAAACGAACAAAAAAATTCTTGAACAATGTTGTCGTTTAGAAAAAAAATAATGAACAAATGGAATTGTTCGTTCGGAGCATTTTAAAAGCGAGAGTTTTAAAATTTAAAATTGTTAACATTCGTTTGTGCTTTTTTAGTCTGACAGTTCTTAAACGATCAAGTTCATTCGAACAAATTTTATTGTTTAATAAAAGATATTTCTAATTGTTATATTTAAATTTTTTTTGGGAAACCCAACCTTACCCGGCCCTAAACGAACCGAATGTAAATTTTTAAATAAAAATAACGCGCCCATCTCTAGATGTAACATGACATATTTTTAGAAAAATACAAATATGCTGATTTCTAAATCAAGTAAAATATAGATTTGCATATTTTGATTGCTATGATATGAGGGGAGGGGGATACAGGGTGTACACTAGGTACAGGGTGTACACTAGGTACAGGGTGTACACTAGGTACAGGGTGTACACTAGGTACAGGGTGTACACTAGATACAGGGTGTACACCAGATACAGGGTGTACACTAGGTACAGGGTGTACACTAGGTACAGGGCGTACACTAGGTACAGGGTGTACACTAGGTACAGGGTGTACACTAGGTACAGGGTGTAAACTAGGTACAGGGTGTACACTAGGTACAGGGTGTACAACGTTTGAGTCACCCTGTAAATTTGCTATTGTTTTTAAAGGTTGAGACTAGACCTGGTAGTTGAGCTGAAAGTGCAGTATTGTAGAGGAATTTTTAGGGTTCATTTGAGGCCCAAGAGATGTTTTAACGATGCATAATTGTTCAGCAAGAACGCAAGTTCAATTTCCAAAAATAATCGGGAAAGATGATTTTGAGATTTGGTTTTTTAAACCATTCAAGAACGACGACGAAAAATGTAATAAAATTCTACAGTAAACTGATTAGTTGTTTAGGAACCTAGGTTGAGAAATAAAAATTAACACTCATCATCAAAAATCTTGTTCGGTTATTGGTTTCTGTCTCATTGCTCATAAATATTTTCCGTAGATTTCCTGGAATTTTTTATTGAAAAGACAATTTTTGAAGAAATCTGCGAACAAATTCATGAAGACTGATAAATGAATGATTTGATGAAATCTGCGAAGACATTTATGAAAAATGAGAAATTCAATATAATGATGATAAAGAAATAATTGATTCTAACATTGATTTATTCAAACATTTCTATTGTGAAATATGTACCTGAACATCTAGCTAGTTTACTGTAGAATTAAATAATTAAAAAATAATGATTCTCAAAATGTATTCTCCAAAATGGAGAATTTTAAAGATCGATTCTGCTCTCTTATATCAGCAGTTTTACACCGGAAAAAGGTCTCATTGGCATCAAATGAATCCTAAAAATTCGATAAAACTGAACTCTTAGCTCAACTACCATATCTAGCCGGTCTCTCCCTCTAAAAGTAAATGTTCACTATAAAAATTAACATTGAAAATACATAGAATAAGATATCATTCACATTTTAATTAATTGGTTCCGTTTTCAAATCTATTTGATATTTTCATAAATTTAAAAAAAGAAAGAAAAAGTTATCCATCAAGAATAAACAAAACTCAAAATTTGATTTCGTAAAAAAATGAATATTCACATTTTCAGAAGAGTATATTTTAATTACTTAACGTAAAAAATGTTAAAATAGAAAGAGATGGATTAAAAAAAGGAAAAAAGAATTTTTTATCGAAAACGCAAGGTTTGAAAATTAATATGGACTGGTACAGTGCTACAAAAAGTAGACTTTTAGAAATGTATATATTAAGGTCAATCCCAAGGCCAATTAAAATTCCACCCGGTCTTGAATATTGGTTCATAATTTTCATAGTTGTCTGAACAATAATAAATTACTTAATCAATATATTATTAAAATACTGCTGACAAAGATGTTAACGTTATCACGCAGAAACCAAATAGTATTTTACCAATTACTCCTTTTAATCTTAACTTAAGCTAGAAACAAGCAGTTTGCAGTTTAAGAATGTATATATATACCTACTTAAAAAAGGATAATTCAGTTGGTGATATATAGCTGAAGCTAAAGCCATTGCGATGCATTAAAGTCTATGCTGATAAATAACTTTTATAGTTGGCTAAATCTTCTATATAATAAAGCTCTTCGCTCATGTATAATACATATATATTTATATGTTAGCTTAAAGCTGGCCAAACGGCTGACCGGAATGGACTAACATTTTTGAGGTAACCCATGGGTGCCCGGGGAGTAACAAAATAAATAACAGAGCTGAGTTCCATGTTTTTTGATTTCCAATTTATTTTTGTATAAATTTGTGTTCTTGGTTTAAATAAAGAAAATATATCTTTCTTAATATCTTACATATATATCTTTCTCAACAACTCACATATCTATCTTTCTCAATATCTAATATATATATGTACCTTTCTCAATATCTCACATCTATATCTTTCTTAATATCTCACATACAAAGCTTTCTCAAAATCTTACATATATATATATTTTATTATATCTCACATATATATCTATCTCAATATCTCACATACATTTCTTTCTCAATATCTCACATATATATCTTTTTCAATATCTCACATATACATCTTTCTCAATATCTCACATGTACATCTTTCTTAAAATCTCACATATATATCTTTCTCATTATTTCACATATATATCTTTTTTTAATATCTCATAAATATATCTTTCTCAATATCTCATATATTTATCTCTCTGAATATCTTACATATATACATATCTTTCTTAATATCTCACATATATATCTTTCTCAATATCTCGTATATACATATATCTGTTTTAAAATCTCATATATAAATATTTCTTAATATCTCGTATATATATCTGTTTTAATATCTCATATATAAATATTTCTTAATATCTCACATATATATCTTTCTCAATATCTCGTATATATATATGTTTTAATATCTCATATATAAATATTTCTTAATATCTCACATATGTATCTTTCTCAATATCTCGTATATATATCTGTTTTAATATCTCATGTATAAATATTTCTTNGGGGGGCACAGAATGAAATAAATGCTCGTTCAACGGGGACTTTTGGGGGGAGTGTAAGAGGGGTGAGACATTGCAAGTTCGAGAAAATAGAATATTTTTGAGATCTTTTCCAGCAGATATGACTTGAATTTCATGAATAACTCCATGTTTTAATGGTTAAATAGTTCAAATTATGAATTATATGAGAGATTTTGTTAATGAAAAAATAATAAATCGGTTAATTTTTCCCATGCAGTGTACACATATCATCATTTTTATCATCAGAAAATGTATTCCGACCAAAAATAATTGATTTTTGCAACAAATGTTCAAAACCAGACGAATAAATGTTCTCTAAATGTTTAATCTAATTTCCACTTTTGCTAAAACCAATTCCCCGTTCCCTAAACACCATTTTGTCCATTTTGAACAAATTTGTCGGCGCTCCCATTAGCCCGGTCCACTGTGCCGCTGAGATGCCGCCATTTTCTCGCCGCCATTTTGTTTCCGCCATATCTGGAGGATTTATCGCTTAAACTAGGGAGCTGGATTATTTAATTAAGCGGGGAATTATCCTTTTTCACATTAAAGCTGTAATTTAGTAAGAAGGAAATTAATTTTCAAGAAACAGGATTTAGACAAATAAAATTAAGGGAAAGTGCATGAACGATGTCAAATGATTTTTTTTTTTATCAATTTTTGAATTATTATTAAATCGGATCAGTTTTCAAAGCGAATTGATTAAAAATAAATGATAATAACTATAATATCTCACATTTTACTTTATAAATGGTATACGGGGACTTGTTAAAATCTTGAAATACTCTTAAATAAAAAATATTTTTGATTATTGAATATTGATGCAACAGTAAAAAGAGAAAGGCACAAATTGTTTGGAATTGTCAAACTACTTTTTGAAACGCTAAAGCTAAAAAGAAAAACTTTAAAGTTTTGAAATTCACATGTTTACAAAAGTTTACTTAAGTTATTGAGGTAACATCAAAGCCCAAGGCGTTGCGACACTTTAAAGTCGACCCATTCTTAAAAGTTGATGAGACTTTTTATAGGCAGGCTGAATCTAGGTGCAGTAGAGAACCGAGCAAAAATAGTTTGGAATTGTTCAAACTACTTTCTGAAATGCTAAAGCTAAAACGAAAAGCTTTAAAGTTTTAAAATTTACATGTTATAGGGCCAAAAAAAAGAATACGTAAGTAAGCTTTGAAGTACGTATATAGACCCGGTCTTAACAACAGATGCAACTTTTCATAGCAGTCTGGTTCTATGTAGAAGATTTAGCTGATAAAAAACATTCGCCATTATGCAAAAATTAGTTATTATGTTTTTAAAACTTATTTAAATAAACCAATAAACTATAGTTTCAGTAGAAGTAAATAATTCCATTTACTGATAGCGCCTATAGAAGGATTCATAACTCTGATTGGATAATGAGATAGATAGAAAGATAGATGTTACCGCCATACTATTTCTATTGGTTCAGAATAAACAATAAACACATGACTAAACCCTGATTGGATCAGGCGCTAATGGACTCGGCATACAGGAGTGAATTAAGCAATTTCTAATTCTAGATCTTGAGAAATCCCCCCTGTGTGGTGGGGTCCTGGGGAAAAAGAAGAAAAAGAAGAGACGACATAGAACTATATTTACTTCTTATCAGTTAGAGGTAACAACATGCATTTTTCAGCTACGCCATATTTTTATTTTCATTTAATCATAAAACCATAGAGGTAACAGCATGTATTTTTCATCTCAGTCATAATTTTTTATTCGCGTTTAATCATAAAGTTTCAGATTTCGCATAATTATCTGTTTTCATTGCTGATTCATGAAAAAAAGGTTTGAATTAAATTTTCTTTTGGATGCACCATTTCTTATATTGCTAAATAGCATGCAACGTAACGATAAAATGTTTTAGGACACAAACAAACAGAAACACATAAAGATAAGAATTTAATTTACGAGATAAAAGATTTAATTTGGACTTTTGCCTCGAATATAGAAAAAGAGAAAATCTAAAGAAAGAATCAAAGATAATATAAGTTTTCAGTCGTCTTTGAAACATCTCATCCTTTTAGATTTACCCTGTATATAATTGCAAAATTTTGGGGGAAAATTGATTTTAATTAAGTAAAATTAGCTTTACCTTGAATTTCTTTAATTTGTTAAGGAGCTTGAAAAGGCATTTAAAGATGCGCATTATCCTGATGTTTATGCTCGGGAGATGCTCAGCTTAAAGACTGATCTACCAGAGGACCGGATACAGGTTAATAATATATGTTATATCCCTAGTATACTACTTTATTGTCCCAGGTGAGCACTTCGTTTCAATTATTTTAAGAGAAATATCCCTTGAAATCAGGGGATTATTTAAAAGTGTCCACATTGGATACCGAGATTTAGCGTTCAAAATTAACAAAACCCACACAAAAATTCCGTTCTAAGAACATTTTTAAATATGTAACAGTTCTATTAGTTTAAAATTTTCCATATACTTTGCCACATATCTAATTAGACAATTATACGATAATTAGTCCGTACACTGTACAAAATTTAATTTAAAAATAATTTTATCGTTCAATCGAATGCAAATATTTGGATTTATTTCTATTAAACAATTTAGTGTTTCATTCTAAAACTAAAATACAAATTTAGCCAGCTAGAAGACTGTTTTTTCACAAAAAATTTCGTGGATTTTCAAAATTTTAAAAAATTTAATGAAGATCGAATTTTGATGGAGACAAATATTTAAAACTTTGATCATTCATAAATCTTCCCTGGGGTCCCTAAATATCCCACAAAAAATTTGGGCCCGATCGGTTTAGACGTTTTGACGTTTTTTGTATACAAACAAACAGACAAACAATCAGACAGACAAGCCAAATTTATATATAGATATATATATATAAATATATTGTTTGCCGATAGAAAATGGTAAAAATTCTGGTTTAATATTAACCCTTTATTATATCTCTGTAATCAAATTATTATATCCATAACATTAATATACATATGCTTGATGTTTATATATTTATTTATATATATATATATATATATATATATATTTATATTTAAGTAAAACAGTATTCAACACATGATTTGAGTTTTTATTGTATAAACATTATGTTTCATGCATTCTTCATGCAGGATACTAATTTGGAGATTTCTTTAAATAACATATATACAGCTTCAAAGTAAAATATTTTAATATATTTCAGGATCTCACTATGATATATATATCTAGTCTAGATAATTGTAGTTTGCTTGTCTAGCTGTGTGTTTGATTTTCTGTTTGTATCCAATAAACGTCAAAACGTTTGAACCGACCGGGACCTCACATTACCCCAGGGAAGGTTTATGGATGCTTAAAATTACTCAAATTTGAGTCTAACAGTTTTGATTTGGTAAAATTTCGAAAATGCGCGAAAAAATATCATTCAATCCAAAAACTTTTTTTGATTTTATTATATATTGTACAAAAAGATGAAGAGTTTATTTTGGTACTAGAAAATCTATATATAAATTTGGCTTGTCTGTTTGTTTGTCTGTTTGTTTGTATCCAATAAACGTCAAAACGGCTGAACCGATCTGGCCCAAATTTTTTGTGGGACCTCACGTGACCCTAGGGAAGGTTTATGAATGATCAAAGTTTTAAATATTTCTGTTTAAAAGTTTTTTATTTTGAAAAATTTTGAAAATGCGCAAAAAAATATTATGAAATCCGCAAACTTTTTTGTTTTTGTTTTATACTGTACAAAGAGAAAGCCTAGAAAGAAGGGCACAAAGCGCCCTGAATTTCTAGTATTTTTAAATGGTAAAAATCCAAAAATTATTTTTTAAGAGGTATTAAATTAAAATGATACCCTTCAGCCCCTTATACATTAAGGGAAGAAAATATTGTCGGTGTTTTTTTTGTCTTGAAAAGATATGAATTCTTTTATTTCCTATTTTGTTCCTTCTGCAAAAATCCGAAAAGTAAAAACTGTGAAAGTTTTCAATGGTAATATCTTAAAAACAAGGATAACACATTCATTTTTTTTCACAGACTAAAAGTTTATAAAGGGTACCGTTGTGATTCGTAAATTTCCATCTTTTATGCTCAGTTCTAAGGTACAGGGTGTCCCAATAAACATGGGAATTAAGTGACGACTTTTATATCGTTTTTCTTCCGTAATGTATTATCACGTGAACATAATTTTAGTAGTATTTAAGTTCAAACAGTTAGTAATTTTAACAGCTAGTCTTGGGAATTCCAAAATGAGGTTTGCCATTTCTGCACTTTCAAAATTGACGGAGATATTAAGAAATCTGACCAGATTGTGATTTATTAAAAACTCAGCAAAACTGTTCAAATGTTAAGTATTTCCGTCAATTTAAAAGAAACAAAGAAAGCAGACAACATTTTATAAAGCACATAAGACGTACACTATTTATTTCGATACACTTTATGTAATTTATTAACTTTTAGAAATCGAAGACGATTTTCAAGGCGTCTCTTAATTCCCATGTTTATGGGGACACCGTAGTGGGGTCATTATATTTGTAATGTATGTCGTGAACGTACTGCCAAATAAACTTACTTCCTTAGAACGGAACTTTTTCTTGCCTTGCATAATAATGTTGACTACTGTATTTCATGAAGTATATCGTGTACTGCATGTAATCATATTCTTAGCCAAAGAACTATAGTGTTATTTCAGAGGTGTACGAATTTTAAATAATGCAGTGTACTGTCTCTGGACTGTAAAGTAAATACAAGACGGATGTTACAACCTGACATGGGATCCATCTTTCACATAATAAATCAATGAAATATTCTGGTCATAGGAAACTATTATATGAATTATCAAAATTATTAAAATTGAATGCTTTTGTCCGCCTCGGATACTAAACAAACACTGATGCATCTATTCTTGTTTACAACCACAGCCCAGAGAGAACTGGTTTCAATATGTACGCAGAGTATGCGCTACAGAAATGAACTTTCCTTGCCTTATTACCTTGTTTTGAACTTCCTTAAATCAGAAAGTCTGACAAGTATGTTTTGTTTTGGCTTGTGGAAATACAGTTTTGATTATTGATAACATTAATAAATGCTTATTTACGGGTAAAATTACGAAGACAGTCCCTTTATTTAAACTTGATATATCTATAGGTCTGTCCCTTTATTTAAACTTGATATATCTATAGGTCTGTCCCTTTATTTAAACTTGAAATATCTATAGGTCTGTCCCTTTATTTAAACTTGATATATCTATAGGTCTGTCCCTTTATTTAAACTTGATATATCTAAAGGTCTGTCCCTTTATTTAAACTTGATATATCTATAGGTCTGTCCCTTTATTTAAACTTGATATATCTATAGGTCTGTCCCTTTATTTAAACTTGATATATCTATAGGTCTGTCCCTTTATTTAAACTTGATATATCTATAGGTCTGGTTCCAAAACCGTCGAGCTAAGGAGCGTAAAACATCTAAGACGTGGGGACGGGGGAGTATAATGGCTGAGTATGGACTCTACGGAGCAATGGTTCGACACTCTCTTCCTCTACCGGATACTATTCTTAAATCAGCAGAAGTAGATGAATGCGTAGCACCCTGGTTACTAGGTAGACCATTCATTCATTCATTTATTCATCCTTTCATTCATTCATTCATTAATCCCTTCATCCTTTCATCCTTTCATCCTTTCATTCTTTCATCCTTTCATCCTTACATCCTTACATCCTTTCATCCTTTCATCCTTTTATCCTTTCATCCTTTCATCCTTTCATTTATTCATTTATTCATTTATTCATTTATTCATCCTTTCATCCTTTCATCCTTTCATCCTTTAAAGTGTTAAAATTTTGACAATTTCCTTCTTTTTTTCGAAAGCATAAATCCACAAGTCACTTAAATAAAAATGCACGATTGAAACTAATTAAATTTTAAGCTAGAAAAACAAAGATATATCATTCTTCATCTTTGACCAGATATTTCAGTTTAACATCTTAAACAGAGGTTGTTGTGGAAGGAACACAATAATCAAATTAAACTTACATTTTTCTAACGTTTATATAATATTATTTTTGTTGATTCAGTACAAACCAGCCCCTCCCCTTTCCTTGTCTCTCCACACACCCTTCCACCCTCCTCTNCATTAAACTGCAGTAGTTATACCGTATACTATGTATATATATATACATGTTATCGTATTGCATTAAACTGCAGTAGTTATACTGTATACTATGTATATATATATACATGTTATCGTATTGCATTAAACTGCAGTAGTTATACTGTATACTATGTATATATATATACATGTTATCGTATTGCATTAAACTACAGTAGTTATACTGTATGCTATGTATATATATACATATTATCGTATTGCATTAAACTGCAGTAGTTATACTGTATACTATGTATATATATACACATGTTATCGTATTGCATTAAACTACAGTAGTTAATAGTTATACTGTATGCTATGTATATATATACACATGTTATCGTATTGCAATAAACTGCAGTTGTTATACTGTATGCTATGTATATATATACATGTTATCGTATTGCATTAAACTGCAGTAGTTATACTGTATACTATGTACTGTGAACAGGTTTCACTCTCTGCCTTATCATTTTAAAAGCCCTTAAAAAAGCACTTTATTCAATGCGTAAGATTTAATTTAACCTAGAAATCGTCATATTTTGAGAGTTTTAGGTCGTCTATACAGTCTCATTCTTTGTGGGTTACCTTGTATATACAGATGTTGGATGGTTGTGTCCAACCTAGAAACTTTTCATCTTATATCTGTATATGTACGTGTGTACGTATTTAACTATAAATAAATATATCTAACTATCTATCTATCTATCTATATAAAGATACATATTTTCAAATATCACTCTACATCTGTCTGACTGTCAAATTTTCAAGATAATTTGATTTTCTTCCGAATCTTTTCATAATTCTATCTCCTCGGACTCATTTTATATATTTATCTATTTCTCAATCTTTTCGCAAAGAAAGGAGGAGGGGGCCAGGGGATCCTTTCATTCTTT
>NW_019397085.1:207093-215434 GCF_000591075.1 Eurytemora carolleeae
AGTGTAAAACAAAAGAAATTTGCGCAAAGTGCAAAAAATTTGAACTGTAAATTCAAAACATTTGGCTTCTTGGATACTTTAAAGGTGCACATAGCCACATACAGTCCAATTACCTAACAAGTACTACTTTATCTCTCCTTCCAACAAAACTAGCAGAAAAAAGCAAACTATTTTTTTTATGTTCTTCAGATTTTAAACTGTGATAGTTCTGATTTACAGGTCTATGGGGGCACTGCCCCCTTGCCCCCCCCGCTATACGCCCTTCCGCACAATACTGGGAGGAGGGATTGTAATTGTACACAGTGTTTTATGCTCACAATTCATTTAGATTTTATCATTTTTTTAAATAGTGTGTTTTTTAGGTATGCACCGCAAGTCAATGGAAGCAGCCCATACTCTATCTAATGAAATTCTACGCGACAAAAAGGACGGAATCCGTCAAACAGACGAGTCTAGCGGAGACGAGTCGGACGACAATGTGGACACCAAACCAAATATAGAAGATAAAGACGATTTTCGTTCAAATAGCATTGCGGCATTACGCGCCAAAGCGCAGGAACATTCGGCCCGGTTATTTGGCTCTGAAAGTCAGAAGGTTTACGGGTCACATGACTTGACCCAACAGCAACAGCAGTCTATGTACCCAATGGTAGAAAATTCAAACTCAGTTTTCTAAACTTTTGAATTATCGAAATTTTTGATAAAGTGATTCTGTGTATATATATGATATATATTAATTAAAAAGTGATATGTATGTAAGCTCTCTCAACCAGTTTTATGTTGCTCCTTGCTTTAATTAGTACATAATTAACTCTTATCATAAATCAACAGGTATCTCTAAAGTGTAAAATAACTTTATATATAAATTGATTTAAAAAAGAATATTTTTAGCCACATTTACTAACACATGCTTTAAAAATAATCAAATATAATCGTAGGAGAAAATTTCTGTGGAAAAAAGACAACACACTCACTTTGGAATTTGCAAAATAGATTCACAACCACATAATCTTATGTAATTCATGGCCTAGCTTTTAAAGATGCCAAGTATAATTTTATTCCTAAAAAAGCTTCACATATTTATGTCTCCTTATCAAATTATTACCTATTCAAAACGAAACATATTTTTGTTTACAAAAAAGTGTACTGAAATTTCTGGAAGGAATGTAAAGTGTAAACCAACTCTGCGTTCCTCCAAAAACTATTAACTCCCATTGTGTACAAACCAAAGAAAAATTAATTCTAGTTCTAAATCATCAATTTTGTCATCGTAACTATAATTGATTAATTGATTTATAATATTAAGTATCTAATAGATAATTCAATCTTAATAAAAATAAAAAATAAACTAGAGAACGAAGTTTTAACGATTCAGTCAAACTTTACAATTACACTTGCCTGTTACATACATGGTGTCCCACGAAACATGACATCTGGTAAATAGTTATGAAAGTCGTCTTTCATATACTTTATTAGATATTAAAGGCTTTGTGCAGTTTATTTCAATAAAAAAATTCCTTTTCTGTAGCATATTTTACTTTAAAACCAATTTTACTAATACATGACTATCAAAAAATATTTGTATTATTGTCTTTGGTATCAAACAGCTTAAAAAATTATGTAAGAAGACATTTTAAATTATTCACCAACTGTCATATTTCGTGGGACACCCTCTACCTTTGTACTTTTATACAGGGTGTCCCACATAAAATTAGACCGCGTCAATGGGTCTAAAATACGAATTGGCGACAAATCAGAAAATTTAAGAAGAATGAATCATTTTGAAAAATTTAATAATTTCTAGTATTATGTGAGTATTTTGGCGTTAAAGATTGGAGATAATCTAATATGATATGGGACGCTCTGTACATTCAACATGTGTTCATCGAATATATTAAAGAGACTGTACACATTATTTCAATTAAAGGGACTGTACACATTATTTTAATTAAAGGGACTGTACACATTATTTCAATTAAAGGGACTGTACACATTATTTCAATTAAAGGGACTTTAAACGTTCTTTCAATTAAAGGGACTGTACACATTATTTCAATTAAAGGGACTGTACACATTATTTCAATTAAAGGGACTGTACACATTATTTCAATTAAAGGGACTGTACACATTATTTCCATTAAAGGGACTGTACACGTTATTTCAATTAAAGAGACTGTACACGTTATTTCAATTAAAGGGACTGTACACGTTATTTCAATTAAAGGGACTGTACACATTATTTCAATTAAAGGGACTGTACACATTGTTTCATATAAAGGAACACATTATTCCAATTAAAGGGACTGTACACGTTATTTCAATTAAAGGGACTGTACACGTTATTTCAGTTAAAGGGACTGTTCTCGTTATTTCAATTAAAGGGACTGTAAACGTTATTTTAATTAAAGGGACTGTACACATTATTTCAACTTAAGGGACTTTACACATTATTTCATTTAAAGGGACACATTATTTCAATTAAAGGGACTGTACACATTATTTCATATAAAAGGGCTGTACACATTATTTCAATTAAAGGGACTGTACACATTATTTCACTTAAAGGGACTGTACACGCTATTTCAACTAAAGGGACTGTACACGTTATTTCAATTAAAGGGACTGGACACGTTATTTCAATTAAAGGGATTGTACACATTATTTCAATTAAAAGGACTGTACTCGCTATTTCAATTAAAGGGACTGTACACATTATTTCAACCAAAGGGACTGTACACGCTATTTCAATAAAAGGGACTGTACACGTTATTTCAATTAAAGGGACTGTACACGTTCTTTCAATTAAAGGGACTGCACACGTTATTTCAATTAAAATTGTTACATTTAGACCTCATTTCCTCTGCCTGAGTCAAAATAGTGCATAATTTGATAAAAGCAAACTTGAATTAGATATTGTAATATTTGGCATTTTTCTGAAGAAAAAAATTAAATATTTAAAGCAAAGAAAAGATCGGGTTGCTTAGTGCCAATGCATAGTTCTGACTACTCTACTCTAAACCAACTCTTGTTTCCAATGAACTATGTGTTCTGACTACTCTACCATGTGTTCTGACAACTCTACTCTATACCAACTCTGTGTTACTATAATTTATGTGTTCTGACTACTCTACTCTATACCAACTCTGTGTTTCAATTAACATTGTGTTCTGACAACTCTACTCTATACCAACTCTATGTTACTAAAATCTATGTGTTCTGACAACTCTACTCTATACCAACTCTGTGTTTCAATTAATATTGTGTTCTGACAACTCTACTAAATACCAACTCTGTGTTACTATAATCTATGTGTTCTGACTACTCTACTCTATACCAACTCTGTGTTTTCAATGAACATTGTGGTCTGACAACTTACTCTATACCAACTCTGTGTTTACAACGAACTATGTGTTCTGACTACTCTACTCTATACCAACTCTGTGTTTACAATAGACTATTTTAAGTGCTCAAAATAGCATATTATTCTTCTTGGAATTTGAAAATGCATTTCTTACCAAAATAAATCAATAAATTTTTTATTATTACAACTCATTTCAGAGATCCATTTCTGACTTTTGTATTCATTTCATTTTTAAAACATGCCAATAAGAATTCACAGAAGAATACAATTTTTCTTCTGTAAAGTCTCTGGAAAATGTTGCAAAATTTCGTTTTGGTGCCGCGGTAATGTTACTAAAAACTATAATGTGTTCCATGCTGAAATCGTGATAACTTAAGATAGGAAAGAATCATGTTCAATTACTTACAGTGTTGGTTAAAACTTAAAATCTACAGTAAACTTTTAAGTTAGTCTCTAGAAAGGGGGGGGGGTCAAAAGATTCTCTTTAACCTCTTTTTTTCAAAAAGGGGGTCTTCGACCCCTTAACCCCCCCCCCCTGTATCCGCGCCTGGGAACGTTGGAAAGGAAGGGAAGAGGATAGGAAGAAACGGTAGGATAGGAAGGGAAAAGGATAGGAAGGAATTGGAAAGGAAGAGAAGAGGATAGGAAGTAACGCTAGGATAGGAAGGGGAAAGGATAGGATGTAACGTAGGGATAGGAAGGGAAAAGGATAGGTAGGAATAGGATAAGAAGTAACGTAGGGTTAAGAAAGGAAAAAAATTTCTCAGCAAAAAATATTAAATTTTTACATGAAATAATTAAAAGTATCTAATTGTGGTTTCTAAATGTGAATTTTATGCAGTTGGGACAATTAGAACGTAACTAAAAATTTGTCTTAAAGAAAAACAAATATCTTTCAATTTGTTGATGATACAAAAATATAAATGGCTCCGTTGAAAATTGGGAATAGAACATTTTAACTTGAGGGTTACTTGAAATTAGGTCTACACAGCCCCTTTACTTGAAATTACGTCTACACAGCCCCTTTAAGAAAACTTTACAAGTTTACGCATAGGATAGATAAGAATAGATAGATAGATAGATAGACAAATAGAAGGATAAATTTATAGATATACATAGATAGATACATTGATTCTTGCCAAAAACATAACAAATTTGAGAATCCACCTTCCTCCCCTCCCCCCCTCAGAAAAGACATCTTGATAAAATATCAAATTTCTGCAAAAAAAGTGGAAAACAAACAAACCTGACAACACCCAATCTGGTCTTCTTGTTTACTCTGAAGATAACAAATATATTAACAGTTGGTAATTCTCAGATCTGGATATCTTGTCATGTATCAACAGATACAGGATACAGGGGAGTACTAGATATAGGATACAGGATACAGGGTAGCACTAGATACAGGATACATAGGATACGGGGGAGCACAAGATACAGGACATAGGATACAGGGATTCACTAGATACAGGCTACAGAACACAGGATACAGGATAGCATTCACACCGGATTAACCAGAGTAAGCAGCATTCGGTTTATTCTATTTGAAATCAAACGTGTTTTAGTCTTTAATTCAATAATCTTTTATTTTACGGATTTGTATATTTTTAACATTTTCATTAAAAATGCATATGCCGACAAAAAAGTATTTTTGTGATCGTGATCGTGATTTTTGTGAATTGTGATCGAAAGTCACAGATTTCTGGAATCTTGACAGAACCGTGCATTAGATACAAGATACAGCAAATAGGTTATAGGGTTGCACTAGATACAGGATATAGGATAATGGGTAGCGCTAGATATATGCTATTGAACACAGGATACAGGGTAGCCCTAGATACAGGATACAGGATACAGGGTAGCACTAGATACAGGATATAGAACACAGGATACAAGGTAGCCCTAGATACAGAATACAGGGTAGTACTAGATATAGATTACGGGATACAGGATACAGGGCAGTACTAGATACAGGATATAGAATGCAGAATACAGGATATAGGATAACGGGTAGCATTACATATAGTGTTCACGGTACAGGATACAGGGTAAATGGAACAGGGGTAGCCCCAGATTTTGAATACTCGGTACAGAATACAGACTACAGGATACACAAAACAGGATACAATAAACAGGATACAATTTAATTGGGATCCCCCATTATCTAAATCTATTTTTGTCTGTTTATTATTATATCCCCCGTAACTCGTAACTCGTCTATATCTCGTATAATTATTATCTCGTTATTACATATTATGAGAACAAACAGGGGGTTATCACGTGCCATAGTCCCGCTTCCATTCTTCCTCTTCCTCTCCCTCTTGCCTTTCCTCCCAAACTCTTTGTTTCTTACAATTGCATTAATCCCTTCTCCTTCCCATCCTTTCTCCTTTCCATTCATCCCATCTACTTCCCATTCATCCCTTCTCTATCCCATTCATACTTTATCGTTCCCATTCATCCCTTCTCCTTCCCATTCATCCACTGTTTTCCTATAAACCCTTCTTCGAACCTTCGCCTTTCCTTCAAACTTCTCCTTTCCTTTAGCCTCTTCTTCAAATCTTTGCCTTTCTATTCATCAATACTCCTTTCCTTCTAACCATTATTCAAACATTTACGTTTCTTTCAAATGTTCATCTTATCTTAAAACCCTTCTTCAAATCTTTTTTTCCAAAGAGGAGTAGTATTGTAATAAATATAGTAGTAAACCCCATATTTGTAAACCTGAACATACCATTATCTATTACGTGATTATTTGTATCCTAACTGCGTTTGTAATATCTGATCATTAACATGTATTACTTACGAATACAATTTAGTTTAATTACGTTCTTAACTTAACATTTACCATAAAACTCAAAATATAGATCAGTTGGAATAAGAACTCTGCTTGAATACAGTATTAGAGCAATATTTCTCGTGTAGCGAGCGAGTTGGACTGCAGTTGTATCTGGATTGATGGATACAGACTAAGAAATACAGAGAGTGTTGTATCTGGATTTAATTCAAACAAAGGTATTATTCTAGAACACTAAGTTCTAGAGCATATCTTGATTGATAGATACTGACGAATACAGAGAGCTACAATACAAGAATACAATAGCGCGGTATCTGTATTGATACAGACTGAATATAATTGATCGGACATCGAGTTCTAGAGCGAGTTTTTATTTGTACGATACACATTGGGAATTTGTTAAAGTATGATTTAAGCTTTTTTTAAAATGGTTATATTTAGACTTTAGATGTATGAAATGGTAAGAACGGTAAACTAATCATGTTTTTAAAATGATATTCCATTCTATTATACACATTTATATACAGATGTTAGGTGAGGATGATTGTGATGATTGTAACAGGTCCAGGTCCCTAGGGAGCTCTTACAGTCTTCATGGGTCTGTAATTTATATCTTTATCTTTCTATCTATCTATCTATATATCTATCTGTCTGTCTGTCTGTCTATCTATTTATCTATCTATCTATATCTACATATCAATCTATCTATCTATCTATCTATCTAACAATCTATCTATCTATCTATTCATCTATATATCTATATATCTTTCTATCCATCTATCTATCTATCTATCTATCTATCTATCTATCTATCTATCTATCTATCTATCTATCTATCTAACTATCTATCTATCTATCTACCTATCTACCTATCTATCTATCTATCTATATTTATCTATCTAAACTGTACAGTATGGCTATGGATGAACAGTATAACGACTAAATATGATTGTAATTATATTATAATACCATCATTAGTAAACAATATGCCAAATATGTATTTATCTATCTATCAATCTGTTAATAGCAAACAGGTCCAAATAATCCATCCATGTGTCTCTATTTAAAGGGACTGTAAACGTAATATGATGGGATATATTGGAGTGCCATATCCGGTTTACAACCGTGCCTTTAAAACCTGATCCAGCAGGATGACGAACCTAATACTTGAAATTACGTATACAACAGGTATACAGCAAGTATACAGCAGGTATACAGAAGGTATATACAGCAGGTATACAGCAGGTATGCAGCAGGTATACAGCAGGTATACAGAAGGTATACAGAAGGTATATACAGCAGGTATACAGCAGGTATACAGCAGGTATACAGCAGGTATACAGCAAGTATACAGCAGGTATACAACAGATATACAGCAGGTATACAGCAGGTATACAGCAGATATACAGCAGATATACAACAGGTATACAGCAGGTATACAGCAGGTATACAACAGGTATACAGCAGGTATACAGCAGGTATACAGCAGGTATACATCAGGAATACAGCAAATATACAGCAGGTATACAGCAGGTATACAGCAGGTATACAGCAGGTATACATCAGGTATACAGCAAATATACAGCAGGTATACAGCAGGTATACAGCAGGTATACAGCAGGTATACAGTCTTTAAAATATAGATTTAAAAAGATTTTTTTTCTAACTAATATACAAATGTATTAACATGCCACTATCGTAAAACAGTTTGTTGTAAAAATACTATAAATAATTTTGTATACAGCCCACAGAAGGAGAAAGTAAAATATTACTGGAACGACTTTGCGACCTCGTAGCTCCTCTAGTTTATAAGGCCGTTGGTACTATTGTGAATTAACCATGTCTCTTTGGAAAACAGGGAGACTTAAAATCACAGCTCTGCAGTTCATTCAGTCAAAAAGGAAGAAACGTCGCAATATTAGTTCTTGTTTGTCTTAAACAAAGTGATTTGAACAAAATTAATTGTATTTGTTATTTGAAATGATTTCTTTTTTGACAGTTCATTCTAGCATTCAATTAATTATATCTATCTACTAACTAGCTAGCAAGCTATCCTTCTAGCTATCTCTCTGAATATCTGCTTTTCTATCTAGCTCTTTATCTTTATCTATCTATCTTTCTGTCTGAATATTTACTATTCCATCTCTCTGTCTATCTATATGTTTCTCTATCTGTGTCTACCT
>NW_019397086.1:0-120294 GCF_000591075.1 Eurytemora carolleeae
AACTTCAAGCCTGCAAGACAAACCAACAAGCAGTTCAAATCAGGACCTGAGCTAGAGAGGTTCCTCCAAGTCTCCACAACATAACCTATTTGACTCCGTAACAAATTACGTAAAATATAGATCCTCCTTGTATAACCTTTTGTTTTACAGTTAATACTGAACTAATTAAACTATCTTCTTGGTACAGAGCTAATGGTTTAAGTGTTCATCCAAAAAAATCTAAGTTAATTATCTTTAAGCCTACAAATTTCCATCTGCCGGAAGAAATTAACATATTTTTCAACAACAATGATCCTGGTGAAACGGATTCCTCTAAAATTTCTAAAATCCAGCGAATCTCTGACATTTCTGAAGAAAAATCTGTACGGGTTCTAGGGGTTCTTTTAGACGAAAAACTTAAACTACGCTCCCATGTTAACTCTATCTGTTCAAAAATCTCAAGGTCTATCTATTGTCTAAGCCAGATTAAAAATTTACTTGATATGAGTTATCTTAAGCTTTTTTATTTTGTGCACATTCACTCCCATCTTAATTATTGCAGTAAAATCTTTTCTCTTCTGTCTAAAAAGGATCTTATTAGAGTTCAGACCCTACAAAAAAAATCTGTAATCTGCAATAAGAGTTATAATTCTCACACTGCCCCACTCTTTTTAAAAACTGCCATAGTCCCTTTCCAAGATCTAATACAAGTAAATGCCCTCTGTTTTATGTACGAATATAGGTTAAATCGTCTGCCATCATCATTTAATAACTCATGGAGTTTGAACAGGGATACAGACCCCCAATATATGCTAAGAAATGGCGAAGACTTTGCAATTCCAGGATTAAAGTACCAGTATTTAAAATCACATCCTCTTTTTTATTTTCCAAATTTATGGAATAAATTTAACCAATGTTTAAAAATAGCATTGTTAATAGCTCAACGTTTTCCAGCAATTTAAAATCTTATTTTCTACACAAACTTGAAAAAAGCTATAGCATAGATTGTAACTGTTATTTATGCACTATTTAGTTTGCTTGTATCCAGGGTCTCGGTACATTACCTTCTTATAATATATTGCTTTGTTGTCTATTCTCCAGGTTTACTTAAGCTCTCATGATCGGACCTACACAGAACCCTAACAAGAATATTCACCTCTCCTTCATTTTTTTTTTTACTTTTAACGTATCATACGCCGCATAAATCTAAAGTTTTCAGTGACCTGGACCAGACAGCCAGATATTGAGCTCTCCGGGTTTCCCAGCACTGTAAAAATCATAGAATTCATCAATGTACTTTTAACCCTTGTAAATGTATAATTATGTGCCTAATAAAATATTTATTTATTTATTTACAAAATTGTGGAATGTCAATAATTTACCATCAATAACGCTATTGTCAAAATCAGGGAATTAAATGTAAACAATCCAACCACATATCCTGCAAATAGATCCAAGATTAGACTGGCCAAGAAGTTCGGACAGAAGAATATCGACCCGTAATTTCAACTGCCAAGGCTAACAGCATCATTGATGAGAGATTTAGAAGAGGATTTATCAGAAATAGATCTACCATGCAAACCAATAGAAGATGTGGTTGACAAATTCCACTCAAGGGGAATTCTCAACCACAGGGGGCAAGACCAGGATAACAGCACAACATCTGAATCTTCAAGTAACCCACCAAGCCAAACCAAACCAAGTGCAAAGCTCATCCAGCACAATCAGTGGAGAAGACAACAAGAGTTGAGAGAATTAGAGGTTCTTATTGTTCAACCAATCTCCAGGATCAACACAGTCAGAGTCCAGCACTCCGGAGCAACAGTTTAACCAACATTTCAAAATAGACAAGATGCAAAGAATTAAACAAAGTTTTACAAGATACTATTGTAGAAGATGATTCTGTCTCAGCATCTGCAGTAGAATTAATCCAGTACCTGAGAAGGAACCTACTTTCGCAGATTCAACAGAGAATACTACTACTTCAAGGAGACAATCAAGCAGCTTGACTCTCTCAAGAAGAAAATCAGGCAGCTTTGAACCGGAACCTGAGAAGGAACCCACTATCGCAGATTTAACAGAAGGAAATACTCCCTCAAGAAGAAAATCAAGCAGAACCTCCATCCCATCAGACAGATACAACAGTCCAGCTTTCAAAATGCCCGCTCCGAGATCCAGAAAAGTAAAAAAATCAATTGCCCCCACCCTTAAGAGTTTCAAGTCAGTCATCAATGAGGGTTGGGCTCATAGACCAGAACCTGCCGGTCTGCCAAGAAAGAGAAGAAGTATGTCAAGAGAGAGTACATTTTCCACAAGGACAAGAGCAGCATCTCTTGGAAAACTGCAGACAGGGAGTATAAAAAGGACCAGTTTAATTGGTAGATATCTGGTAGAAAATACAGTTAGGAATGAAGATGAAATGAGGAAAGTGGTTGGAGTGACACAGAAGATTAAGATGAGTAGTCAAAAAGGGGGAGTAAATGTTATTGCTGAAAAAAGTTCAAAAATTGCAAAAGTGAAAAACACAGTGACTATGAGTGACATGGTTTCTCTGAGTGAGAAACAATTCAAAGAGTTATTTAAGAAGCTCAAAATATATAAAAAAAAAAAAACAGGGGCAGATGAAACCCTAGGCAGAAGGATGGTTTTTTAATAAATTGTACATATGCCAATAAGGAGAGTTAGGGATGGCGTGATTGGGTTCATCGAACTGAATCGGGAAGACAGGAGAGAAGACTACTAGGCATGGCAGCTGAGTGCAAGCTCTCGAGGAACACTGTGGAGGCAAAGCAATTTGTAATCATGATGAATTCTACCATCCCTGTGTTGATATAAACGATTTGATTTTTATTCCTATTTGATCAATAAAGTATTCATTTGTGTTCAACTGCATTATATTTTGACATCGTGAAGTAAATTAGTAAAAATGAAAACTGCTTCAAACTATATTTAAAACAATATAATTTAAACGTTAAAACCTCTCACGGCTGGGGGGGGGGGGGGTTTTTTTCCCCTTCCCCCCCCCCCTGGGGATATTTAAATAATTAAAAAACATTTAAACTTCTTTACTTATTTAACATCATAGTCGTTAAACAAATATTTTTTTTTGATAGTGTAGAGTGGAGAACAGTCAAATAAAGGGTCGGTGTTTTAAAAAGTCAGAAATGATAAATAATTTTTTTAATAATTAGATTTAATAAGATGTGTCACATGTTACTATTTCTCAAAATTAAAAATAATTATTTTTGAACATTTTTACAACGTACTTTTTGAACTTTTTAAAAATCCTCCATTGCACTCTAATCATTAAAGATAAAGGTATATTTTTGTATTGAGCAGGCCTTGAAAAATTGGACTGAGAACATGTATCACACTCCCCTATCTCAACTCGAAGGACTAAATTATAGGGAGAGAGGGGGGATAATTTTTGAGTAAAGTGCTTTTCTTTTATTGAAATCAGTGTAATTTTATGTTTTCTTTATTTTCTTTTTTTAAATTATTCATTTCAAGCTCCTTGATTAAATAAAGGGTTTAAAACTGATATTGTGAATAACCAAATAACATTGTAATTTGGATATATTTCCTTGAAACATATTTTAGAAATGTTAATGACAAATTCAGGGAAGTCATCTGGTAATGTTTGGCCGAAATAAAACCCCAAGGCCTAGAGGAAATGCACTCAAAAAGAAAAGGTAGTTTTCTAATAAAATGTTGTCTTTAAAGGGATTTATTTTTTTCTCAAATGTCATATTTCACAAATATAAGAAATATTTAAAAATTAGCATTTGAATTATGAAATTAATGGAAAATTATTGTACAATGTTACCCACAAAGGATGAGACTGTAAAGACGACATGAAACTTTTGAAATATTATTCCCCATTTTCCCCAGTTTTTAATAAAAAATAAAAAAAAAATTTTAATCCATTAATTTTATTAACTTTACAAAGCCTTTTTTTTGGAAAAGAAATTAATCAAGTTCATTGTTTATTTTTTGCTCGGGGATAGGGGTAATACGTCAAAGGTATAATATACAGAGCGTTCCATATCATATTAGATTATCTCCAATATTTAACACCAAAATATGCACATAATACTCAAAAAATCTAGCATTTTCTGCAAAAGATTTTTTCAATTAGCCTTATTAAATTTTTTTAAATGATTCATTCTTCTTAAATTTCCAGATTTGTCCCCCAACTCGTAATTTAGACCCATTCATGCGGTCTAATTTGATTTGGGACACCCTGTATACAAATGTGAAGTCGATATTACATTATTGCGTGTAAAAAATCTTATTTTAAAATAAATTATATTTTTTTTTGTCAGGGGGCAGAGCAGAAGAACTTGTTTTGTGCCTGGATGTCGTCCCTCCCCAACCCATGGGACATCCAGATTTACGCTCCCTCTTAACAAGAATACAAACTGTTGCTTAATGCTTTAAAAATCGAAGGTACAACTGAAATTGTAGATAACTTTTAATAAATGATTTTTTTTTTTTGTGTGTGTGTACTGTAGTCATTGTTAAACTCTCTAAAACTTTGTTACTTTTCAAACAGGGTCCCGTAATCAAATTGATTTTTTGTAAATATGTTATTTTATGAATATATAAGTAAGAGTAGATGGCGGTCTGTGTCTCAAAAAGTTATAAGTCTAAATTTTCTAAAAGTAACCCTCTGCCATCTTTCAGGTAAGAAAAAAACAGGATAAAGTTTACAAAAAGGATGTAAATATAGATTAAATTCTATGAAGGGTTGGGCAAGTTTCGACTATTTTGAAAAATGATTTTGATATAGCCTTCAGCTATATCTTTCAGTTCTCGTTCCTTTTCCTTTAATCGTTCCATTCCGTCCAGTTCTGTTCCGTTTTGAGAAGAAGAACGTTCATCTCATTCCCTTCCGTTCTTGGCGTTCCGTTCTTAGTGAAGAACGTTTCCATCCCCCATTCCATTCTTAGTAAAGAATGATTCCATCCAAAACAAAATTTTTATAGAAAAGAGTTGGTTAAAAAGTAGAAAGTGATGATTTTTTAATAAAAAGTCCCTCACGGCCGAAAATATACTTATAATTACATATTTTATAATAAGATTATATATTTTAAATTTAGGGTTAAAAATATAAGCTTAGATAATTTCTGGGCCAAGCAATGTATAATTTTGTGAAGCTGGGGGAGGGGCGGGGGTCCTAAATTTCTGTTCCGTTCAGTTCTTTTACAAATTGTTCCAATATATTTAAGAATGTGTTCAATGCGTTTGTTCTTTTTTCAGAATGATGGGATCGTCGGTCTTGATTGTTCTGTTCTTGTGAAAGAACGATCGTTCCCCAGGAACAACGCCCAGCCCTAAATCTATGTCATTTGAGAATTCTTTCTATTTCATAGTTTTTGGGATATCTGAAATTTTTTACGTTCTCCTACAAAGGCAATATTTATCTAAGCTGAATCTTTACTAGCTGGACAACATTTCTTCATTTTTTTACATTTGACACTTGTGACTTTGTGCGTAGTTGGTCGATTTTTCTGTTGACATCTTTCGTACTTGACAATCTAGTTGGTACTAATAAAGATAAATAATTAATCAATTGGTTTCAGTAACAATTTTTTTAGAAATAAAAATGGCAGACAAGACTTTTAAAAATTAGATTGCAAACCGTGAGCAATTCTCCAACATAGAAAAGTATAGAATTCAATCTCTCCATCTTTATATACCCTTGACTCATTCTACGGAAACAAGCCGTACTAAAATCGTTTAACTAGTAGAAATGCTGTGTTGAGCTGTTTGAACTGAATGACTTGTAAATTCTATTTTCTACCTTTTCTTGCCTCAGCCTAATAGCATGCAGAGAACAACTGAACTGAATCATGGACTGTTTCGAACAATGTTTTCTTAAAGTGTGATAAAAAATCTCCAAGTTTTCCTAAAATATAATTTAAGATAGTTTCAAGAACTTAAAAGTGAAAATCAGGTAAGAAGAAATTTAAGCAGTATTTTATAAAAGTCTTAAAAAAACTTAGATGTTTTCCACATGAGAAATATTCCCAACAAAACATTGAACCACTATTTGTCCAGCACTATTGAAAGGAAACAACAAAACTCTCTTCAGTGTTATAGCTGATTATTGTCCTTACATAAAATAATAGAAAAAAAATTCTATGAAAAAAAAACATTTATTAACACTTACAAGTAAAATGTGCACAATTTTTATCTCTATTTCTGGTATTTCCTCAGAAGAAATACAACACTGTTAGTGAAAAGATTAAATATATCTAAAGCACAATATCCAAAGAGTATTCCAACCCAGCCTCCAAACTCTGCAGCAAACTCCCAGATTGTGTAGATGTACTCACTCTTTATAACTTCTACATTTTGGGGTTTCTTGATTATAAGATACTTCTCATTCCTCTCACCTTTGTAATACTTTTCCTGAAATTACAAGAATATTACAAGTGGCTTTTTCTATTGTATAAATTAATTTTCTAAAAAATCTTTTTACTTTAACTTCACATATAGCATAAAGATTGTGCCTTACCACTTGCTGACTAAAATACTGATCAACATTGAAAATGCCTCTTTTACAAGGAACAAGACATTTACTCAGATCAAGCTTAAACTTGGCCGCAATCTCAGTTAAAGAATCTTCATATTCACCTACAGCCCTGTACCAATCAGCTGAGGGGAAATAGAAGTTTTACCTTTTTCAGTGTGAACCAAATCATTCTTTACAACTGTAAATAGTACATAGTAAAGTTAATGCAACTCAAGGGATTTATATGTGAACCTGGATATAAGGTGCAAGTTACTTTTGGACCAAGTCAGGCCTCAAAGTAGTGTATATAGATAACGCGGAGCTAGGCTTACCAGACACAATAGTTTCAGTAGAATTTCCATTTACTGATAGCGCCAATTGAAGGATTCATATATAATTGGATAATGAAATAGAAAGAAAGATAGATGTTACCGTCATACTATTTCTATTGGTTTAAAATAGACACCAGACACATGGCTGTACCCTGATTGGATCAGGTGCTAATGGACTTGGAATACAGGAGTGCAGAAAAAGGAATATCGGTGTTCTATACCAGGAAAGAAAGGAGAGGGATACACCATGATGAAACTGGGAAACAGTTATTTATAATCAAGGATCGAACAAGAGAGGTTCAATGGAAAATACATTTGCTGTTGGAGGCAAATGTCATGTTGAATGAGCTCTAATCCATCTTTTAATCACTATCCTAGTTGAATACATTTAATCTGTAAATATAGTTCTGTGTTAAAAATGTGTGTCATTATGCAATCCAATCTTGATGATGAAATTCCTTATGTTTTGAGTGCGCCCTCACATAATTAAATCAGGCCAGAATCACAACTAGCAGTCTTTGTGTATTGTTATAAAATGTCTTCTGTCGACACTGAGAGGGACAACAACGTCCATGAAATGTGATCCACGAAACTTTCACGATGGCAGGGATAAATACTTTCCCTGTTATCCTACAGTTATATAATAAGTGCAGAGGAGCTGGGATATGGGCCAAGATGGTTCTGGAAGCTGAGAATGGGAAGGAGACTATAACCTTCTCATCAGTAACCAAGCCTGTAGCCGCAGTGTCCTTAACCTCTGCACCAGGAAGGAGAAAGAAATCTTCTAAGGTGAAAAAGGACAGGAAGAGGAAGGAGGCCTGGTTGAGAAGAGAAGTCAGGAGAAGGAAAAACCTTCTCAGACCGGAGAAATATCTACCCCGAAAGAGGCCTGGTTGAAGTCTACAGCTTAATTGGAATCCTACACCCAGCCGGGCTTTGTCAGGTCAGATCAACAGGTTAAACCAGTTCAACCGAATACAAACTTCACTGATTCCTGCAGTACAGAAACCTTATGCAGTACACTTTGTAGTACGGAGAAGGAAAAAAATTTTAAGCTGAGGAAGCAGCTCAAAATTCAGGAGATATAATCAGGACCCCAGGGGGAACTTTCTTAGCAATGCTACAACCTGTACTTGCTGGAGAGGGGGTAAGTGTAGGTAGCAAACACACTTCTCTTGTCCCTGGGACACAACTTGGCGATACCAAGGACTTTGACATGGATACGAACATGATAAGGATTGAGAAGGAGGACAGGAATAGTTTATGTACTAAATGTGATGGAGGGTCATATTGATCTGAGACAATCTGCAGTACAGAGAGTGCCTGGGTTGCACTAGAACCAAACCCTAAATCAAGTACAAACCTCATGAAAGAATGCAAATCCAACCTGCATAAAAAGATTAATAAGCATCTTGTGAACTGTTCTGTTTGTTTAAATGTGAAAACCTGTTTGATTATTAATGCAACCCTGCCTGTCCACAAGCTAAATCTAAACACCCCTGTGTATAGTAATGTTCTAAACTAAGAAAATTAAAAATGATATTCACTTAACTTATCATTATAATCTGTGTATATTAAACATTTACGTTTGATAAATCTATAATATGTATGTATCATCAATAAACATTTAGATCTTAAAAAGTCTTTGTGTATTGACGATAAACAAAGGTGACTAAAGTGTACACAGCCAGAAAACCCTTTGTGGCATTTAGGAGTTTTAATAATTTATTGTTTTGTTTATTTACAGAAAATGAATTTCACAAGTTTCCCTTGATTTTGCCCTTCCACCAAGCTCAGTATTTGATTGTCAATGTATTTGGAAATCAATTAAACCCCCCCCCCCCTCCCCACTTCCCTTCAATTCTAGAGTTCAAAAGAAAGCAAAAGGAATAACGGAGGGGAGATTTCTCCCCCCTGAGTGAAAACCCCCCCATCCCCTATACAGGAAATTGTGTCAGGAGAGGATGGATCAATAATGCTGATCAGATTGCCCAACTGGTGTTCAATTGTATCTGTCCCACTTTCTTCCAACACACCTCAAGATCCAGACAGTCAATAAATCAAACCTGCAAGGTACAGTATAGGTGGTATATACAGACACAAGACATAAGAAAAAGCTAAGTATTTAACCATTTTATATTCCAACTTGTCAGAGAAATGCATCATTTTAACACCATGGGAATTCATAGCACATTGATCATACAGAAAAACAGAAAAACCTGTAATTACCAAAGTCTGTCCTGTATTTAACAATAAAATAAAAAAAACAATGGATAAATTGTGAAAAGATTTAAGTCTAGAAAACAATGAAATTCTCAATCAAGTTCCAGAAAAAGGTAAAAATTTATATACATTGATGGAAGAGCTACCAAGATGTTTTTACCAACCAAGATTGTAACGTGGGTAAAACATTAGTGGACATATTCAATATTGAACTCTTGACCGACTCAAGACAGAAAATGTAGGGGCTGCTTATTGTAGCCTTGTCTAGAGACTTGTCGATCTGTTAGAGGAGGAGGGCCTTTTATAATGAACAGAAGTCAAATACCTCGGACATGTTGTTTCACAAGACTGAATTAAAAATTTACCCTCTTATGTTAACAAAATAACGGATTGGCCTTTGCCCTCTACTGGCAAATAATTATCAGCATTACTAGAGTTTGCTTGTTATCATAGAGAATTTTAACCAGGTTTAGCTGAAGTTGAAGATAATTTGAATGACGTGAAAAATAAAAAAGTGCTGACCTGGAAGGATGATATGATCAATAATTTTGAAACTCTAAAACAGATATTTGTAGCCGCACCGTGCCAAGCCCCAACAATTTTTTCTCAGGTAGCTAAACCGTTTATTTCAACCATTCATTTCAGTAAACATGCATGGCAGTAGGTGCTGTACTCTCACAGGAACAGAAAGGTACAGAAAATTTTCTTGCTGAAAAATGCCAAAAATGTAGGCCTTTTGAGTGTAATTATTATTCTAGCACAGGATAAACTAAGTCAACCTAGGCACTTCTAAAAATGTTAAAGAATACAGGATGAGAGAGAGAAAATATCAAACTAGAGAATCTTTAGCCAGGAAAATAAATGGGGGGTATACACCTCTACACACAAATGGAAAAGAAAACAAACTGAACTACAAGTAACATTAAAATAGCTTTATTTTTTCAACCTATAAGAATGTCTATAATAAATATAAACAATAGCTGGATGGAAAAGCTGCATCATCAATTCACAACATAACTTGTCAGAGAAATTTGACACCTTTGCATGAAACACAAATAGTAATATGCCTAATATTAGGGAGAAAGAAAAGCAGAAATATGTGTCAAAATGCTTTGAACAACGGATTAAAATGTGTAGATCTAAAAGAGAGGAACAGAAAACAGATGCATGATTAGCTATAAAGAAGATACAACAGTCACAGAAAAAATTAACTGCTATTTTTAAAATTAGAAAAAAGATAAAATGTTAACAAAAGTTACTTATCACGGATGGCAACACAGTTTTTCCCTGAGCACTATAAAGGACAGTGAAGAGACTATTGGCAAATAACTTGACTTCATTCAACAGTTAAACTATATGGTAACACACTGTGCAGGTATGTATAACAAAATTGCAGATCTCATATTTAGAGCAAAACATATGGATGAGTCAACACCTTGTATTGACTCAATAACTCAAGGTATCAAAGAATTATATATCCAGTTCCATGGTGTAAGGTAAATAATTGTTTAGAATATATACCCCGCCCCCCCCCCCCCCCCCCCCCCCCCCTCCTGCAAAGGTAAAAAAATATCCATTCCTTGGGTAACCTTTTTTATCCCCTTTGTCATTATAATAGCGGAATTCTGACAGTGGATCCTGATGTTTAAACCCTGCTCAGCAGTTACTTTATTTTTCCAACATGTAGTAAGAATATGTATACGAGAAAAGAAAAATAATGGACAGGAAATTTAGCAGGGGTGTAAGAAAATGTGTAAAGCCTACGCTAGCAAACATGTGCAAGCAATAAGTACTGAAATTGAAGAGCTGATATTGAAATACAACAAATTGCCTGGACAGCTTTCAAAATTAAGCTCCGAGAAAAAAACAATCAGGTCAAATGAATACAGGGTTCAGAAAAAACAAGATCTTTTTGAAAATAGTTCTCCTTGTAAAAGTGGCTAATTTACAAGAACATTCCTTTTCTTTTCTTTTTTTTCAAAATTTTCCGATATATGATTTAGAGATGTATGAAAAATGAACAAGAAGAAAGCAAAGAAGAAATCTGATATCACATAAATATTTCAAATATATTGTAAAATTTAATTAAAATTATTTATTATAATTGAAAATTTGCGGGTTCTCTGCAAAACTTGCCCATTTCTTGCTTTTAAGAAGCAATGGAGAAATTAACACAAATAAACATTTTTCTAGTCAGGAATATGAGGTTATCCTCCACATTTTTTATCAGATTAAGGTTTCAATGGTATCCTTCTGAATTAGGCATTGCCATCTTTGCATGGAAGATCATATGAAATTACGCTAACAGTCCCTTTAATCATAAATTTCATGAAACAACAGTTTATAGTATCAAAATGTAATAAGAGGATTTGAAGCAAAATATGCCCAAAATGTGTAAAAGTACAATAGTGTAATTTTGCATGTAATGACATATGTGAATGATTGCATAAATTGCTGCTTTTTTATACAAAAGAAATAATTTGTGTTTCTTTATGCAAAAGTTACACAAATGTTTTTGAATAGAAAACCCTAAAACAAACTAACAGAATTTCTTTTAACAGTGAATATTGTTCCCTAAAATGTAAAACCGCCATTTTTTCCTGATGGTAGTATCATTAATCCCGAAAATGATAAAGATTCATCATCAACAGCAGAAACTGGGAACATTTCTGGAAGTTCACATTCCTTGTACTTTTCTCCAGAATTCCTGATAATCAACATTTTAGACATAAATAAAAAATCTACATCTGGCATTTGTTGTTTCCCAGAAAATTATATGTTTTGTTATCACCATGAAAACCCATAAGACCATTTAGAACTAAATTTTCTATTGGCTATATTAAATATTTTATTGAATTACTTCATGTTAAAGTAGATGCATCCATGAGTTTTGTTGAATTCATCAGCTATATAATCATCTCTACATGAATCAAATTTTATAGAGTCGGAGCAAACATTTTCCTCTTCAATGCTTTGAAATACTTGAGCTTTCAAATGAAGAATTTTGTTCCCATTTAACATATTTCCAGTCAGCTGTAAAGATGTACCACTGGTGATAAAGTTACTATCATGCACAAATATGGCATCACTGTAATCTGGATCCAGCATATGATTAATCTTTATTTCCTCTCCTTTAAAGATGGTTGATTTACACATATAATATGATTGTATATCTTCCTGCCAAGTAAAAACATCTGAAATATCATTGTCTTGATACTGTATCCATTGATGTGTGTGTTTATCTATATAAGATATTGAACCAGATCTGTCAAGCTGTGTTGTAACATAATTAGGCCAGTGCATCAAATAGCTGCAGATGGATATTGAAATGTTGAGATTATGATCTGATTTCTTGTATTCTATTGTACTTCCAGTAGGTTTCTTCTGCAATTTTATTGTTGAGAAAATGAGCTGGTAGAGCATAGCACTAGATATTCCAATAATTAGGAAAACATATATCTTGAACCCAATTTTTCTGTTTTTTTGAACAATTTTAGTTTTGATAATAAATCCGAATCCCAGAACACTAAACACAAAGTTCAATTAGTTTAGGTTGTTAACATGAAGTTAAACATTTACCTGTAACCTAGTAATAATCCGACCCAACCACCAACTTCCCCAATCAGAGAAATAATACTTTGAGAAACATAAACCTAGTTTAGGAATATCTATAGTTAGTTAAACACAGAAGTTGGGAATAAAAATGTTTAGGTAGCTAATTACTTTTATATAAATGTTTTGGTCTCAAGTTGGTTAAAATTTGGTAATTTAATGTTATATTTAACTTTTGTCATGAACAAAATAAAGTAGGGATTAAATGCCTAGTATTTCTAATATTATTATCTTTACCTCTTTAGTAACTGTTGAGGGAGAAAATTCAATCTTAAATGAAAATGGGTCTGTTTGCCCAATGCTAAATACATTCAAGTCAGAAGTCAAATGCTTAAGAATGTAAGTAGTCTGAAGCTTTAGGTTTGGAATATTGCAAGCACCATGTTGAACTTCATATTCAAACTGAGCTGACAATTTGGTAACAACTGAAAAGTTCATGCCATTTTGGTAAATTTTATTTTCTGCTGGTTTTAAAATCTCCATGTTTGATTCTGGATACTTCCTTGCTACTTCCTTCAAGATACAGTCATCATAGGTGATATGGTCATTGTATCCATCATCAAAGATACGCTGTTCTTTTAACACTTCTAGTTGACAAAGATACCAAGGAGTCAATACTTTTCCATAGTTTGCACTAAAAAAGAAATTATTTGTTTAAGTATTTCTAAAATTTTATTATACAAATTCTATAATTTCAAATAGAACAATAAAATTCATATTTATTTTATCAATCACTGTAATCTTTATTAATAGTTGTCATTTTACCTCCACAAATGGACAGTATCTGTATCAATGAAACTGAAGCCTTGTCTCCCTGGTCTAAGAAGCTGGCCGGTTAGATGAACAAATACCCTTAGTTCTTTCTTTGCTTTAACTTTTATAGACTTGATTCTGTTCCAGTGTTTCAGATCCATTGTATGACAAGTCTCAACAAATGTTTCAAACTGTGGTGTATTGATCGAATATATCATATTTTCAGAACTTTGGTTGGATTTTGAATCATAAGCAGTTGCAAGTTTTCCATACTGGTACGTTATATCAATACGTTCTATGATGTTACTAATCTTATTGAGATTGCTCCAAAACCCTGACAAATTACCAATGTATGAGTAGGATGAGTTGAGGAAATCCTCAGCATACAAATTCTCAACATGACACATAGAAACACTGACTTCAGGGAGATCAGTCTCAAGGTTGATATCCGTGGATGAATCTTCATTGATGTACTTTTGACCACTTTTAAAAAGGACAAATAAGACTCCTACCATACATGCTAATTTTAAAATTGCAATCAATCTTAAAAAGCCTTTTTTACAATCTCCAGTTAACAGTTTGCTTGATAAATATTTAAAACTTCCAAGAAGTGAGATTCCCAGTAGAAGTCCAACCCAGCCTCCAAATTCAGCAATGAAAGAAATTAAGGTGTAACTTTCTTGCATTTCAGAGTAAACTATGGTTGAAGGAATATTAATAACATAACCTGGAGTATATGTCATTTCCGTATGCTTTGGTATGACTAGGACATGAAGCCAGTTGACAGGGTTTAGCCTGATGTCAACTTTAACCTGTGTGCAGGGTGTTAGGCAGTTATCTCCACTACTTTGAAACAGTTTCAAAGCTTCTCTTGTTTTTCTTGAGGAATTGAACAATATATAAGGTTGATACCATAAGAGAGGTTTGCATTTTTTCTGCATGTTAACATTCACAGAGTTTTCAACACATTTGTCAAAACTGTAAAATTCATCCATACATTGAGTGCTTGGTGTTGAGAATTGATTTTTAACTTTAATGCTTATCTCAGTATCTACTATGTGGTCAATTGATGGAAGGTTTAACAGTCCATTTCTCAAATCAGTCAGAAATTGTCCTTTCTTGTGAACATACAAGAAAACATTATCTACATAAATATTAAATTTATTGTATTTCAGGTTTTTCCCTTTCTTGAAAAGAGTTGGCAAATTCTTCTTCATAATTTAGCAAAATAATTAAATTCAATGTTTGCTAAATAAAAAAATGATTGTCATGATTATTTCCAAAACTAATGTTTTATTTTGTTGGATCTTATAATTTCCCATAGTATTATGCAAAATATCTGAAATAATAATACTTAACCAATGTGTTTGGCAGGATTTATTCTTAGTCTCGAATACTGTGATAGATCTTGATTCCATGTGTGACAAAGCAATGTATAGTTGTCAACATAAGGATACATTTTTAGCCTTAAAAATAAGTCAGAATGATAAGTTTGATTTTTCTGAAGAGCCTTGGCCAAGGAGTATGAAATATAACGGTCGCAGCCCACCCTACCATATGAGTATACATGCTTTGCAGATGGTACTTCATTTGAATAAGAAATATTTGTCTGATGTACAATTACCACATTTACAATAACCTATTCTGTATATTTCTTATACAAATGGAGTACCCATCTGCAAAGCATATATAATCATATGGCAGGGGAGTTTGCGTCAGTTATATCTCCCTTCTTTTTCATACTCCTTGGCCTTGGTCATGCTATTGAAATGTCCAGCTAGGAAAAATTGTCTTAATATCCCAATGGGATAGATATTTAAGCTGGAATATGTAAAATCCTACCTGAATGAAAGGTCTAAAGATGTATTCTGAAGCTGTGATGTCCATTCAGAACCGTTTAAGAAAACTGCATCAAATTGTGATATAAGATCAGAGATCCTAAATATACTTCCTGATTGTGCTAGAAACTGCTTAAGCAATGCTGATTTTGAATCTTCATCCAATTCACATTTGCTCTAGAAAGTCGTTGATCAAATTAAAGGAAAGCATTGCATTCTTACTCATACTAATTATAATAGATAATAACAAAACATATGTACAATGAATATATGATATACTAATTTAGTAAGAGAATTGAATAGTTAAAACCATTTAAGCAATGCCTCCTGCAATCCTTGAGAAATATATCTATTTTCTAAAATAAGGTTAGTGATGGCAGTTGTTAGAGCATAATGGCAAATTGATGTGGTAGACAGATAAAAAATACAGTTTTTCATAAATAACATACCTCTTGTACTTCTGAGCAGTTTGAATGGTTATCTTGAAAAATAAAAATGTTACCATGATACATTTAAGTAAATTCTAGATAAACAGAGTGTCCCGAAAAAAAAGCAACTGAAAAAAATGACTAAAATCTGAAATTTCACAGAACCTCAGACACAAGAAATAATGTTTGAAATAAAAAAAAAATTATGAATTTTAACAAAATTGATATTGATATTTCAAGATATTGAAATGTACAATATGATGGAAAAATCACATTATCATTAAGTAAATTGATGCTTTTTGTAGATTTAATGTCAGTTAACTCTTGAATTTAAGATCTCCCCAACTCAAGGTTATTTGGTAGGTTTTGTCAACCATTAGCTTAATGTGTGAAAGAGTGCTTGATAGTATTTTAAAAGGATTAAGGTATGGAGGACGTGAGGTGGGTCTCTAATCAAACAAGGAATCACTTTCCTGTATATATTTAAATTCAAGAAATACAAAATATTGCGAGTGTATATAGTTTCGATCACATGAGTCTATATATGAAAGATGCCCCATATCCTTCTCTCTTTAAACTCCTTTGTTCCTGGATCTGTTGTAAGGAGGCTGGGTATCGTCTACCACAAAGGAATGTTTACCCAACCAAATATCTTGGTAGAATATTTTTAGATCTACCAAAATCTACATGTAACAGTCAAATAATGGTGTTTGTATAATGAATGAATAAATTTCATTATTTCTTGAAACTCATGGATCAACTACATAGATAGAAGATTAACCCAAACTGGGTGTCTTAGCAAGTTGGTTTGAAATAGCTTACAGCCTTTATGTTCATATCAAAATGCACAATTGGATTAAAGAAAGAAAATATTTCCATTACTACTGAGACTAAATTCTAGTGATGGAGGGAGGTGCTCCCCATGAAACTATTAGACCCACTGCGTAGAGTTGGTAATACAATCAGTAATCTGCACAGCATTTATGAATACCCAGAAATATACATCTGGATTGATTGATTAAATCAAAATATATTCAGCAATATACTGCTGTAATGTTAGTAAATCCCATCAGGACTGTCAACATCAACATATTATTGTGTGTTGTTAGCTAATTCTTACACTACACATGTGTTTTTCTCACCTGGCATGAAAGGGTTAAATGAATTTAATTTAAAAATGTGTCTTCAGTAATGCAAACTAATACTTTTTTTTAAGGACACTCTTTTCATAATAAATGAATGAATTTAATCCCTGTGGTGGTAGTAAGATATTCCTCTACATCAAATCTTAGGCACAAGGATAACTGAAGGTCTGGTACAGCGTCTAAGTAAAAGAGGTTAGAACCTATGTTTAAAATAATGCTAATCTGCAGTGCCTGAACTAATACACAGAACAGAATCAAAATTATTTTTATTATCTGTGAGACATATTTCAGAGATCTTTCAATAGTGGAAAACAGATATTTTGTGGATTTTAAGGATGATTTTAATCCATTGCATGATAGCAATGCCGATTCACAATGTTACCCTTGAAACCTTAATCTGATCAATAATGTTCAAGATATTGTCGATAATTCAAAAATGTTTTCCTACAAAAGTCACTTCTTTAGAGAAACCAAAATTTTAAATAATTAGTTTTCAATATTAAAAACATTGATATATAATTCATACTTGATGAGACACAGCTTTAAAGGGTATTATTGTGAGTTAGGCATTGTCATCTTTGCTTGAAGTTTGGAGGGTCATATGAAGTTAAGCTTAGTCCATTTAATTTTCAACAATCAGCCTCTCATTGGTTCAATACTAGGACTGCAGAATTATTGAACCACAAAGAGTGCAGAATTTTGTTATTATGAATTGTTTAGATATTTGTGTGATTTTATGATAAACTTTTTGAATGTTTGCCCTTATAATTAAAACCACTCATATCAGAAAAAAAACTTCAAATATGAAATCATCAAAACAAAATGATAATTCTGAAACCATTCCAAAATGAAAACCTTTTAAAGATTTCTCCAGAACATGAATTGACTTTGGACTCTGGATATATTTATTAGCTGTGTTATATCCTTGCCGCAGTGTTATTCCAACACATATTCCAATGAATATGACCTGAAGCACACCATCTATACTTTTTATAAAGCATGCTTGTCAAAATTTCATTGAAACAAAACAAGAAACAAATATCTATCTAAAAGTATTAAATATTATGTTATTTTTAAATATACACCATTAGGCCAAAGTTTTCTACATTAAATAAGAACTATTTATAAAAAATTGCTTGTTATAAAATTTGCTCTAAAAAAGATGGGTTTCCTCAAAAACCCGCACTGGAGTAAAGTAGCGAATCATTGTTTGGTGTGAATCAGAACATCAAACAGCAGTGTACCTTTAAAAAAAGATGTTATATAATGAAGGCAAATTAAAAAGTATAAAAACAGTGGGATAATTTAGGAACTGGGATCAATGCAGATATTTCTTTAGAAAAATACTAAAAACGAAAGGAATGTTTTTGTGAAGGATTGCTTTTTAAAATTAAAAAACGAAGCAGCAGTTTATAAATTTTAATTTTGTTTACTTCGGTAGGTTTTCTCCTATGTAATCTTTACCCGCTCTCTATTGATAATAAGTTCTATTTACCCTATTAAAATTACCGTTTCTTTTGCAGGTCTTAATAATCCATATATCTATCTAATAACAATAAAAAAATTTATGGATTGAACTTTATACATCACCTTTATAGATACCATAGCATATTATTCTAATGAAGGGAGAATTATTTTTATTCCCTGCTATTTTCATAGATCTTTTAGTAAAAAATGCTTCTTAAATCATGATAACTTTTCTTGTTTCTATGTTTATTTTTCAAGTAAAAATTAAAAGTATACCTTTAGAAGGCTGAAAATAATGAAAAGGACTTTTTGTCAAAATAAAAAAATAAAAAATTATCCTCCCTTCTTCCATCCTACGATAATTTATTGGGCCACTTCAAATAAAGGCAATTTTAAGCAGAAAACAAAATTCACTGTTTTTTTAATCCGTTTTGTTTTTGTTTTCAACAGATAATTTTATTGTTAACATTGTTAATGAAGCACCGAAGATAATTTGTTAATGGTTAATGAAATCTTTAACAGTGCAGTCATTATTGGTCTAAGACAACTTTAAAAACATAAAAACACATAAAAAAATTTTAAATAAGTTTCATACAATTTTAAGACGAAAAAAAATCTAATTCACCCTTTAAAAAGATCCGTTTCATTTTCATTTTTAACAGTTATTTTTTTCAAAAGCGGCTAATCTTTTTCATTAACAATTTAAAATTAATGGTTTTTGCCATTTGTTATTAGTGATATTCCATTAATTTTTGAAAACTGCAGTTTTGTTAATGAAACTTTGTCCAGCCCTCTGTCTGAGTCATATTTTGCTCAATTATGTTTAACATAAGTCAGAGTTCTGAGACAAAATTTTGTCCTGTTATATTTAAGGCATAATGTTTTGTATAAGAACAATTCTGAGTGACAAGTCACAAGTACATCTCAGTTAAAGCAAGACGCATTTTGAATTATAAATGATGAGGGTATATTTGCTGTCTTTAATTTTTCAAAAAACCTTGAAAAAAACAATTCTACACATATTAAAAATGTTAAGCTCATGAAGTGATTTATTGACTGAAACTGGCCATCTCATCAAACTTAGATTATTTGATTTAACAGAAAGTATAGTTTAAAATATCTAAGGTATACAAAATTGGGTTGCAAAGTCAGAGGGAATAGAAAGCAGAGTTTTTGTCTAAGACTCAATTACTCAATCCTAATTATTCTTCTTCATGCTTTCAAATGTTGTTTTAGATCCTATCAAATGGCACTTTCAAAGTATCAAAATGGAAAGACAAAAAAACAGCATTAAAACGGGCCATTAATGAACAATTTAAAGAAAAAATTGTACATTATAACTTGCCAGAATATGTATTTATTGAGTTCCAACCATTTACTGAAGTAGAAATTGTAAGAGGGCGTTAACCAATTATATTTTAGTGAATCAATATTCCTTTGAAGAGACATTTCAACAATTTTCGAAAAGTGAGTTGAATTATTAAGAGAGCTGAGCAAAATTCTTTTTACGGATGGGAGGTAGGGTTTCCAACGTAATAGATTATTCTCTTACGCGTAATTACGTGTAGTTACGCGTAATAATTTTCATTTCATGTAATTTCGCAGAATTACGCGTAATTGGGGAAATATCCATTTCGCGAAATTTTGGGGTAATTTCGCGTAATTTCTACAACGTAATTTCGCGAAATTTCATAATGATTATGCATAATAAGCGAAACTATAATTACGCGTAATTACGGCCTAATTTCGCATAATTTCTACGAGGTAATTTCGCGAAATTTTGTATTTATTATGCGTAATTAACGAAGCTTTAACTTTTAATTTAAATAAAACAACTAACTTACAAGGAAAATTATGTCACGCAAGTGGAATTAGAATTTCAGCCAATACTATGTTGATGTAATTTTCACGTTCGACAACTAAAAAGTTTAACAAAGGGCCAACAATTTATTTTTATTAAAAAATACATAATCTATAAAATTTTTAATTATCAATGACTTGTTAATATTTCAACCTACTTACTCAAGTTTACCTTCCTTGTTTGAAAAAATGTCGAAATAACTGTCCCGCTATAATTATTTCTGAGAATTAATATGTACTTTATTTATTACGGAATTGTTTCGTATTACATAATTTCGCGTAATTACGCCTTAATTACGCGAAACTAGACTTTCTTTCGTAAACGTCATATATGCGTAATTACGCGTAATGCTCCTGCGTAAGTGAAAGAAAGTGTTACGAGTAATTACGCGTAATTACGCGTAACGTAATTACGACTGGAAACCCTAATGGGAGGTTTTCCAAAGTTAATGGAAGTGTCTGTTAACGAACAACAAACCCACACATTTTTTAAAAATTAACGGAACAGATTATCCATTTTTGAGAAAAAAATTAAAAACTAAAACAAAACAAAAAACAGATTTTTTTTATCTGTGAATTTCGTTAATTTTTATTTCAACCTAAAATTCCATTTGAAAATTTTTAAAGTGTTTTGAAGTTTTTTAATGTTGTTAACGGCTGCGCCATTAATGATTTATTCCCATTATCACCATTTTTATGGCGCTTTGTGTCATTATCAATTTTTTTAACGATTGGAACAGTTAACAGTTGTTGTTTACCCTGCTGTAGGGTAATAAACTAACTTTATTGCCCTACAACAAGAAATATTAGGTGAAATAATTAAATCAAAAATTAAAAATTGAATAAAAATTCCTTTTAAAATGTCTCCTTGTGACTAATTTATATAAATATGCTATAATGTATACGGAATATACATTACAAAAAATGCTAAAATTCAATTTAAATTAAATAATTTAACAATAAATTAAGCATTGTTTTGTTAAAATTTGTATGATCGAATTTTTGAATAATAGTTTTATATTTGGATTTATAGTTGAGAACTATAACAATATTTTTCATATACTGATGTGAACATGAAGCAGTAGTGTACTTGAAATAATGCATGTTCATGTCAAATGTTGAAGTTTAAATCAAGCTCTTAACTGTTCAAAATATGTCAAACATGTTATTTTCAAGGGGTGGTAAACATGAGCAACAGTGCACCGTGTGTCCATGATATAAAAGACACAGCTAGCAAACTTTTAAATATATTATAAACATTTTGTAGAATTGATCTATGGGCAAAATTTTTTAATTGGCTCTTCTTCAGATAAGTCCAGGCTGAGCCAGAGATCTTCAAGTTTGAGATTTAAATATGTATTTGATTTACACTTAAATGATTCTTTTCCTTTGTAATATTACATGTATTTACAACATTTTTTATTCCTATTTTACATAAATATTAAATATTACATGTATTTACAACATTTTTTCATTCCTATTTTGCATAAATATTGTACATGTATTTACAACATTTTTCATTCCTATTTTACATAAATGTTACATGTATTTACAACATTTTTCATTCCTATTTTACTTAAATATTACATGTATTTACAACATTTTTTATTCCTATTTTACATAAATATTAAATATTACATGTATTTACTACATTTTTCATTCCTATTTTACATAAATGTTACATGTATTTACAACATTTTTCATTCCTATTTTACATAAATGTTACATGTATTTACAACATTTACCATTCCTATTTTATATAAATGTTACAAGTATTTACAACATTTTTCATTTCTATTTTACATAAATGTTACATGCATGATGTATTTACATTAATTTTCATTCCTATTTTACTTAAATATGACATGTATTTACAACATTTTTCATTCCTATTTTACAAAAATGTTTCACGTATTTACAACATTTTTCATTCCTATTTTACATAAATGTTACATGTATGATGTATTTTCAACATTTTTCATTCCTTTTTTAAATAAATATTACATGTATTTAGAACATTTTCATTCCTATTTTACATAAATGTTACATGTATTTACAACATTTTTTATTCCTATTTTACATAAATGTTACATGTATTTTCAACATTTTCAATTCCTATTTTACATAAATGTTACATGTATTTTCAACATTTTTTTACATGTATTTACAACATTTCCTGTAGTACATGTTTGCCTGTAGTACATGTTTGCCTGTAGTACATGTTTTCCTGTAGTACATGTTTGCCTGTAGTACATGTTTTCCTGTAGTACATGTTTGCCTGTAGTACAATATTGCCTGTAGTACAATATTGCCTTTGTAAATTTTCGCCTATAGTTCCAGGTTGCCTAGAAACAATTTGCCTAGAAACTTTGCTTGGGCACAGTTTGCCTGCTCAGTGCCTAGTCAACATTTTGCCTAGATAACATTTGAGGGTAATTTTTACTTAGATAAATTCAATAATTTTTATTTTTTATAAGTAATCACAAATTCTGATTTTCAAATCGCTATATCTTTGCAACCTGATGGTGTTAACCTTTGATATTTAAAACTATCATTATTTGATAATTCATAGTTTGAAATATCTGCAAAGATAGAGGAACAAGAAAATCAGAGTTTGTGACAAAAACTCAATTCATTTATATAGTTTCCATTTTTAAAATTTAGATAAAAATTTATTTGCCTAGATAACATTAGAAGAGGGAAATTTTCACCTAGATAAATTCACTAAATTTTCTTTAGAAAATTTATAAAGTCTTTATGAAATTCATTTGAAACTGAAGAATAAATTTAATGTTTACAAAGGAATTGATTTTTTTGCAACAAACTAATATTTTCTAACCCCTATATCTTTGCAACCTAATGGTGTAAACCTTTGATATTTCAAACTTAGACTATTTGATCTAACAGAATTAATAGTTTGAAATATCAAAGGTCTAGGAAAACGGGTTGCTAAGTTATAGGAATTAGAAAATCTGAGTTTGTGGCAAAAACTCAATTCCTTTATTCTTAAAGGTTAAAAGATCGTATTTGTTGATAATCAGCTTTATATACATTATACATTCTATTTTTATCGCACTCTGTACAAAACATCGCATGATTTTTCTGTTTAAGTTGGCGCATTTTCAAAATAATAATTATAAACATTTTATATTGAATTGGTGTAAATTAGTTTTATAGTTTAAAATGGCGGCCTTAAAACTAAATTTCAAATAAATGTATTTGCTAGACTAGAAGAGAGACATGAAGCTCCCTGAAAGCTATGCTTTAGTTATTATTCTCTTATTTAAAAACATTCTCTTTTATTGAATTTAATTTGTTTTACTTGGGAGGAACAATTCTAGTTAGACATTTTATTTACTCAGCTCTCATCAGAAACCTTTATTCAGTTTATTGGTTTTTTTCTTTCAAACATAAATGTAAGCTTTGTAAAAACAGGAAACAAAGACGATAAGCCTTGAAATGTAAAATCATGAGGCTATATTAATAAAAACTAGCAGAAATGCCTGGCATTTCCCGTGAAATTTAAAAAACCTTTTTAAATTAGATTTCAAAAAAATATAGCGCATCTTTTAGACGTTGTTACCCAGAGGGTTTCCATGGGGTCCCCCAGAAATGTCAGCTAATTTGGTCCAGCCATTTGGCAAGCTATAGCTTACATATATATATATACTTATGTACGAAGTTATTTAGAATACTAGCTAACTTTTGAAGTGCCCGGCGTTACACATAGAATTTAACAAAAAATCTAATTTTAAGAAAAGAATCGATTTTTGAAAAAAAAATTAATTTCTTTAGTCTAGCTAGCCCCAGGGTACCCAAGGATTCCCTCCAAAGATTACAGCTCATTCATTCCAGCCGTTTGGCCAGCTATAAACATATAGCTAACATACATACATCACGTACCTCTGACCCTTCAGTAAAAGTAAATTCAACCTAATTTCTGGCTGCGTCAACCTTGTTGCACCGGCTAATCTTATTGAGTGTCTGCTTTATTCACCGGGCGATACAGTACAAACTAGGACCGGAAAGGTTGACCCGGTTCGGAAATTCAAATGTACTACGGCTGCCCGTGACATACAAATATATAATATTTGAGCAAAAAGCTTTATTAAATAGAATAGATAGTCGATAGTCATAAATGTTTTCATACATTCAGAAATACCTATGTGTACAATATTGTACTATAGTTCCACCCGCCTAATTCTGTTGTATAAAACGTGCTGGGTCTACGACATACCTTGTACACTAGACGGGCTGGTACAAGTAAACACTAAACCATTCGGCAATCCTTGTAATGGTTTGGATCAAACTACTGTTGAACTTTTTGTAAATATTGCACACTGAATGTACAATCTATATCCATTTGGATGGAAAACAATACACATGATAATTTCCTATAATCTATAATTTTATATATTAGATATTTAGCAATATTTGAGCATTCATTCTTCAACTAATAAGAATTGTGTGGCTTGCACTGTGCACGATCGTTTTTTCGTTTATGACCACATGGTTAGAAAGAACCAGAAAGGAACGGTTATTGGATCACGCAGAATCAGAGGTCTTGTTAAGGGCGGAGTCACGATACCGGAGTTACCAATTTGAAAACAGAAACCCAATCTAATAAGCATGAATAAACTAAAATATATTCTCCGTTTTGAAATGTTGAAAGTTTATTTCAAAAGTCGAAGCATAGACAATGAGGGAAGGAAGGTCCAACACAACAATTTCCAGTCCGAGCCACATTCTCCTCGTTTTCTCATCCGAGCCACCTCGAAATTCTCGTCCATCGATTAAAATTTTCCAATCTCAAAGATAAAACTATTTTTTTAATATGGCCTCATTAGGGCATAAAATATGGATGGACTGAAGTATTGCAATGATTGCATTATGTTGAGAATGATGTCAAACTTTAGTTAGATAAAACTTAAATCTCTCACACTAGTATGCCAATTCCATTAACGCCTGATCAAATCAGGATTCAGTCATCAGGTGCTACTGCAGACTCGGCAAACTAGTATGTTTGAATCAATTCAAATAGATTGTCAAGTACTTGATAATCTATTTGAATCAATTTAATAACCAATAATCTTTATTTATACTAATTGACACTAACGAAAAAAAATTGAAAATTTTCAATTTGTTAACTCATGAACATTTTTTCGATAAAGCATATAATAGTTGGTGTTATTAAAAAGGGAATAGAAAAATATCAACTTTTTTGTAACTCCATGCTCAATTTGAAGAATGCCACTTAAAAAAAATGAAAGTGCATGATGTTAATAATAAAGAAAATAAGTTTTAAAACACCCAACAGTTCCACTAATTCAGTATCAAGACAATGATATTTCAGATGTTTTTACTTGGCAGGAAGATATACAATCATATTATATGTGTAAATCAACCATCTTTAAAGTAGAGGAAATAAAGATTAATCATATGCTGGATCCAGATTACAGTGATGCCATATTTGTGCATGATAGTAACTTTATCACCAGTGGTACATCTTTACAGCTGACTGGAAATATGTTAAACGGGAACAAAATTCTTCATTTGAAAGCTCAAGAATTTCAGAGCATTGAAGAGGAAAATGTTTGCTCCGACTCTATACAATTTGATTCATGCAGAGATGATTTATATATAGCTGATGAATTCAACAAAACTCATGGATGCATCTACTATAACATGAAGAAATATAAATATTTATACTGTTAATGAATTCAACACAACTCATGGATGCATCTACTATAACATAAAGAAATATAAATATTTATACTGTTAGTGAATTCAACACAACTCATGGATGCATCTACTATAACATGAAGAAATATAAATATTTATACTGTTAGTGAATTCAACACAACTCATGGATGCATCTACTATAACATGATGTAATATAAATATTTATACTGTTAGCTGTAAATTATTGCCCGAAATTGATTTCACATTATACAAGTAACTGAAGTGGCGGGTCTTGCCGTCGATTTAAATAAAATATAATTTTGAGGAAAAGTTTTTATTTGAAAAAAATGCTATTTTTTAGAAAAAAACTATTTTTTTAGCTAATGTGTACCCAGGGTATCCATGGGTATCCTAAAAAATCAGCTAAATCAAATCAAATCAAATAATTTATTATGCCACATGTTTCCAACATTAATATTAATAAAAATGACTAAACAATTTATATATATTTTTTGGACGGGGAGCTACAAGATATCTCAGGCTGTGGTCCAGAGGTTTGGCAAGCTATGTATACATACATCTTAATACATCCTAATACATATTTGAGTACAGACAGAGCTTTATGATACAGGTTTACTTTTTTGCTGAACTGCTTTATAATTTTTGAGTTTTTTTTTTCATATTCACTATGCATGATTACACAATCTAGCCTTGTGTATAATGAGGCTTCCCTGAAAGGTTTAGCCTGATTTATTGAAAAATATTGACGTTTAGAACAAAATTAAACTTGAGTCATGACTGCAGGGGCGGATACAGGATTTAAGTGAGGGGGGGGGAAGATTTTTAGGAACAAAAAAATGAATAATTAGAAACAAAAAATCGTTTTTTTTTTACTTAAAAGACTCAAAACGAGTCAAAATTAATGACCAAAGACTAAAAAACTATATTTTTAAATTTTAGGAACAAAATTAAAGGATTAGAACAGGAATTTAGGAACAATTAAAAGATTGTTCAGGAATTAGGAACAAAATTAAAGGATTCGGACAGGGATTTAGGAACAATAAAAAGATTGTTCAGGAATTAGGAACAAAAATATAGGATTAGGACAGGGATTTAAGGTGGGTCGGACACAGAAACAATAATAGGAACATTAGCAATTTAAGAACAAAAAGAAATTACTAGTTATACTTAAATGCATGAAAATTAGGAACAATATTACAATTTTGATAAATGAGTATTGATTAAGACGCAGACATTGCTAGATTTGAGCTAAATTTGTTTTTGTTATCATGGCCCTATTCAGATATTATTCTTATCGAATCAATATTTCTTTTGAAAGATAAAACAACTATTTCCCCTTATCTGATTGCTAAGAACTGTAGGCAAATATGAAGATTCATTAACTGAGATTTCTGCCAATTTTAAGCTTGGTCTGAGTAAATGTCTTGTTTTTTTCATATTCATATTTTTATTCAACTACAAAGCATGAGATAATACAAATAACAAATCACAATTTACTATGAACCCGCCTATCCAGAGTTGGTTGTTTTTATTGGTTGGCCCATTATGAGCGAATAAGAATTGTAAATAAACAAAACAATGATGATAAATTATGAATAAGGTAAGGAGGGGGTGAAAGGGTGGGCACTCAGCGGAAGGGTTGTAACAGAGGGTAACATATACTAATAGAATCATTTTTATGAATTAAAGGGTGAAGAAGATAGCAAAGACAGTTATTTTTTACAGATATAGCTTGCATAACAATCTAAATAGTTTTTAAGATTTTTCTTTTAAACAGTTTTGCAGATTTAGTTTCTTTAAGCTTTAATTCAATAGAATTCCATAATTTTGGAAATAAAGCAGAAGGAAAATATTCTAGCGTTTTAAAAAGAACCGCTCAAGTTTATATGATTTTGTTCTATTTGGTTCAGCTAAAGAATTAAACATATCGTGGAAGGAAGTTGGAAGGTTTTTATAAAAGTATTTATGCATAAAAGATAAAACATCTAGTTTATATGTATCATCAAGATTTAGAAGTTCTAAACTGAAGAATATTGGCTCTGAATGTGCTTTAAATGAATTATTATTTACTGCTCTAATTGCCCTTTTTTTACGCCCCCCCCCCCCATGTTATAATTCAGTACTCAATATGTGGCCTTACAAGTGTATTATAAACTAGTAGGCGAATGTTTAATGGTAATATGTTTTTCATCTGATTCAGAGCAAAAAATGAATTATTTAAAACATGTTCTATTTGATAGTCCCAATTTAAGAATTCATCAATTTTGAATCCAACAAATTTAAAGTATTTATTTGTACAGTCAGTTCCTATTTTTTCTAGAATCTCATTTCCAATTTTTAATTTGCAGTTCTTAGGATCAAAATGCATATTTGTATTCCTAAATATCATAAGCTTTGTTTTGGAGACATTTAATGTTAAACGTTTGCCTGAAACCATGCAGCTGCCTTTTTTAGTTCAAAGTTGGCATCAATTACTGAAGTTTCGATATGTGGAGATGATTTTAGAATACTAGTGTCGTCAGCAAATAGATTAGTACAAAGAAGACGTTGCTAATGGCAAATCGTTTAAGTATATGAGAAATAGTAGGGGCCCAAGAACACTTCCATGGGGAAAAACACATACAATTGTTTTTTCTTAATAAATACCATTTATACATGTAATGAAATATGCTACCATGATTAGTACGATCTTTATTATCTATGTTTCATTATCTATTTTATCTATGTTCATGTTGACCCTGACCGGCCATTCCGGTCTGTTCTATTTACCTGTATTGATAAATTAGTAATGTATGAATCGTTGATTTAAACGGACATGTATAAAGCCTTGAGTTTTGGCTAGAGATAGAGTCAGAGAGACTGAATTAGACTAAGAGTCAAGTAATCTCGGGACCTAGATTTATTACAAAAGTGGTGGCAGCGGTGGGATCTCCTATGAACCCGATCTAGATGCCTGAGACTTCGAAGGTATTCCGGAAAAAGAGTAAAGTGAAAACCTGGTTTAATGGATTAGCCAGGGAAGTTTTAACAGCAGAAGATTTGCCTGTGCGTGGATTAAGAGTGGCTACAGGAAATACAGTGGCTACCTTTCAAGGATATCCAAACTTACCCAGTGACAATTCTGGATCGGAAATAGAGATGGAGGGACCATCTAATCCAGTGATGGATGGCCTGGCGGAGATGAGGCAGCAGTTTCAGCTCAGCTAGCGGCAACTAACAAGGAGCTGGCGGATATCAAGAAGAAGGATTTGGATCAAGCATTCGCCAGGACATGTCAAGAGTCAGCCAATCCAGAGACACAGGATCCTATCTGTTGAGTAGTTGCATTGTTAGAACGCACTAAGGTAGAGGATTCACAAGAGTACTATGTGTCATTACTGAAGGTGGAGAAGGCAGCTGGTAGAGCTAATATGCAGACTCATGCGGAGCTGAGCAAGGAGGAAGCTGCATACAAAGAGAAGTTGAGGGATTTTAGCTGTAGTGCCCCACCCTATGATGGTAACCCTAGCAAAGTGTTTGAATGGTGTGGTGAATTGGAGAAGCATCTGTCAAGATATAAGTGTGATATGATTCCCAACAATACTATAAAAAGGATGCTGCTAGACTGTATAACAAGGAAGACACAGTCGGAGATAGTATTGTTGAGACCTGATGGACTAGCTTTCGACAGTTACAAGATTGGTGAATTCTTCCAGGAGTTATTGAAGAAGTTCACTCATGAGAAGGAGGAAGAGGGCAGGAAGATGGAATACATGGCCAGGAGACAGGCCAGGAACAAGGATGCTCGACAGTATTACACAGACAAGCTGAGGTTATTTTTGCAAGTTCAAGAATTCTATGTTGTTAGGGTTATACAATGCAGAGCTGAGGAAAACCTGCCTGATGTTTATGCCTAAGGAGATTAAGCATGAGAGGGAGATCAAGGCAGTCCTGGACCACCAGTTAGTGAACCTGAGGACTTATAACTTGGACCCCAGAGCTCCAGCCCAGGATATGGCGGGCTTGCAGAGTACATACGGGTATGATAATAGTGAGATGACTAAGGCCAACGAGATGTTGAAGAGGGGGCAGGTGCCCATGGAGGTCAATGCCATGCCAGGGTTGGTGGAGGACGTGTCTGATGCTGAAGATTTGGACACTGAGGGTGGGATAAATGCCCTGCAGAGCGGAGATATGTGTTATTTTTGCAGGAAAACTGGTCACCAGAAGAGTGGTTGCAGGAAATTTGATAAATGGAAGAAGAAAAACCCTCACAAGAAACCTGAGGGTTAAGGGTGATCAGTATTGGAATTGAGCAAACCGCCCACCAGTGGTCGCTGGGTTTTCACTTAAGAAAAATATTGCAATTTAAAAAAAAAATTTTAAATCATCCAAAAGGTTGCGATTTGATGATTTAATATCTGAGAATAAAATTTTCATGTTATACATGATTTTCTTGGAAATTTGATACCGAATTCAAATCAGAAAAGCGTTTTTAAAAAAATTGAAAATTGAGTATTTAAAACATGTTCTATTTGATAGTCCCAATTTAAGAATTCATCAATTTTGAATCCAACAAATTTAAAGTATTTATTTGTACAGTCAGTTCCATTTTTTCTAGAATCTCATTTCCAATTTTTAATTTGCAGTTCTTAGGATCAAAATGCATATTTGTATTCCTAAATATCATAAGCTTTGTTTTGGAGACATTTANAAAAAATATTTTTTTTAAGCCTTACGGCGATTTCTCCAATACTAAATCGTCAATTCGCAACCCTATGGACAATTTTTTATTTTTTTTTTATCACAATTTTTTTATAAAGTAAAAACGCAGCTACCTCAAGTGGGTGGTTAGCTGATTTCTAAAAAAAGTCACAAATCAATCACCCCTACTGAGGTTAACCCTCGTAGTGCTAATTCCTGCCCCTCAATTTTGTGTTACAACTGCGGGAAAGAGGGTCATATTTCACGGAAATGTAGAGGAGAACGGAGAAAACAGGGAAGGAGAGGGAATGGTGGTTCTGGCGGGGGGCAGATAGCAAATATGGCTAAATCCATGGCAGCAATGCAGGAAGTCCTGAAGAAACTGGTACCAGAGGCAGATTTTCCCTAGGGAGTTGCGATGACGGACGGTCGTCAACTCCTAAGATTGCAGAAAATAATCATTTAATAATTGTTTAATAAATAATTCTGTCAATCATAATGTCCATGATTTGTGAAAGTTAGTACCAGAAGTGAATAGGGAAGTTAGGACGGAAGTTTTGGATAATATAAACAATGTTATGAAAGTGCCTAATGACTTTAATCCGGAAGTGAGAGGTAGTTTCAGACCTAACGGAAATAAGGATATAGAACTTAGAGACTGGGAAAAGAATATCCTCATGCATCTGAACAATGTTAATTTGGTTGAGAGGGACGACCGTAAAACCTCATATGTGAAGTTTAAGTTATTTAAACGAGATATATATGGGTTAGCCTTAGTGGATACAGACAATTTAGTGAAAGGTACTTTAGTGTCAAGTGAGTTTTGGAAGACGATAGGTGGAAAATGTTGGAGGAAAGTAACGCTAGAGTACACACTGCAGAGAAAGGAGGAAAAGGTCTGAGGGTATTGGGCAAAGGAGAGAAGATTAAGTTTTACTTGAATGGCCTAGATCATAGATTTGAAGTAGAGCCGATTGTGATAGAAGGCCTGAATCATGCAGTAAACTTTGGAATAGAGTTTTTTCGACAACAGGAAGTGTCTATATCCTGTACGGAGAAGGAAGTGAAGCTAGTTACCGGAAATAAGGGTCAGGAAAGGTTAACAAGACTGTGCAGTGCGTATGGGAAACCTTTCCCTTTCCTATGTAGAAGAGTGGATAAAGAAACCAAGAATTATGTACAAGTACTCCCTGCTGTGTGGAAAGCAGAGAGAAAGGAACCGGAAGTAAACAACATTAGTCCAGTGGAGGAAGTATTAGAGAGGAAGTTATGGTCTGCTGAGAAGATAAGTATCCCTGCTGGAAGTGCAAAATTAGTCAAGGTGAGAACAGAAGGTAATTGGAAGGGTGATGGAGTGGTAGAATCGGTGCCTTTAGAAGATCAAGAGAAGGGGAGAAAAGTTCTACTTCCGGAAAATGCATATGATCTGTCAGGAAGTATACAAGCCTTGTATGTGGAGAACCATGCAGATGAGTGTGTAGAGTTGTGTGTAGGGCAGAAGCTGGGCACTATACATAGTGTGTGCATAGACAAACAAGCCTGGATTAAGGAAGAACTAAAGGGAAGTACGGCAACGGATTTAGACGAGGAGGAAGTGTGCAATTCTCAGGAATCTATTAATTCTCTGCAGGAGTCAGATTTCCCCACAGAAGAGAGAAGAAGGAAGTTTATCAAGGATAGTTTCAAGATAGATGAGAACGAGATTTTGAACAGAGATGAAAAGCTGAAAGAGAAAGTGATCAAACTTTTCTTGGAAAACTTTTCTACGTTAGCCCTTCGCCATAATCATTATGACAAAACAGATTTACTGGAGCTGCGCATATAATTACAGCCGGGGGCAGTACCTAAGAGATCTAAGGTGGGCCTCACCTTGAACCCTAAACAGCGTGCGAATTTGAAGGAACAATTGGATTAGTGGATCCAACAGGGGATTATAGAACCTGCAAATAGTCCCTGGGCATCGCCACTAGTTCCAGTGAAGAAACCGGATGGGAGGACAAGATGGGTGACTGACCTGAGGCAGCTGAATGACGTCACCATCAAGGATGCTTACCCTCCGACGAACATCCAGGAGAACTTGCAGAAGCTGAAGCGGGCCAAGATCTTCACTTCAATTGATGCCTGTGGCGCCCATCATGCCATCCAGATAGAAGAGGGGAGCAGGGATTGTACAGCTTTCATTAGTCCCTTTGGCACATTTCGTTATATAAGGATGCCCTTTGGATTGTCACTGCGGTCAGCTCATTTAAAGTAATTATTAAATCTAGCAAGACAAAATTTTACACTTAAAACAAGTTTTAAAGCATTGATTTTTATCTTAAAGCTAAAAGAATTTTGTTACCTATTACCACATGTTCAAATTTTTGAATTTTTCCCTTTATAAAATCAATTATTAATAAAAGATTATTTTTTGTACAGTCTTTGGTGGGGTTCGTGGTCGCATGGCCCCCCCTCTCTTGGCAAAGTCTCAATTCCTTTTCAAATGTACAGAAAAATATTGAGAGATCCTTGAGCATTTAATTATGCACAATTTTGAGGAAAACTGGGAATTCCTAAAGAACTAACAGGAAATTTTTCTTCCAGTTTTGTTCAGAGAGCATTTTATTATTGTTTTTGTTATTATTAGAAATTTACAAAAAGATATATCCCTCATCTACCAGCTGTAGTAGGTGAATAGATGAATCCCTCATCTACCAGCTGTAATAGGTGAATAGATGAATCCCTCATCTACCAGCTGTAATAGGTGAATAGATGAATCCCTCATCTACCAGCTGTAATAGGTGAATAGATGAATCCTTCATCTACCAGCTGTAATAGGTGAATAGATGAATCCCTCATCTATAAGCTGTAATAGGTGAATAGATGAATCCCTCATCTATAAGCTGTAATAGGTAAATAGATGAATCCCTCATCTACCAGCTGTAGTAGGTGAATAGATGAATCCCTCATCTATAAGATGTAATAGGTGAATAGATGAATCCCTCATCTATAAGCTGTAATAGGTGAATAGATGAATCCCTCATCTACCAGCTGTAATAGGTGAATAGATGAATCCCTCATCTTCCAGCTGTAATAGGTGAATAGATGAAGAAGTCCTCAGTATAATTTCCCAGACAAGATCTTTGTAAAATTAACAAATATGTTAATTTATTAATATTAAGTTGAATTGAAAAAATGTTTTTAGTGTAGCGTTGCTGGATTTTAGAAAACAACACTTCAAAGGCCCTAAGTTGTTCTGCATAAAATTGTGCTTTAATAATTTATTCTTATTTTTCATGTCACTGTTCTGAGGAGGAGGAGATAGAATTATTTAAACATTATTCAACTTGTGCTAAAAACCCTGATACCCACACTGAAAGGTTTTTATTTACTTCTTAAGGAAACTTTGAAAAGTCAAATCTCAAACTTATTCTTCATAAAATCATTATAAATATTTCTTAAAATACTTGTGATTAACCCCCTGTATTTTTAGCAAGAATAAAGAGAGATCAAGACTAAAATACAGAGAGAGAGAGAGAGAGAATTAATTGGTCTTTGAAGAGCTCAAAATCAACCTCGGATATATTGCGAGGTCCAAGGGATTTATTAAAACACTCGCGAAACATAAGTATTCCATTTAAAAAAGTAGTTTTGGCCAGAAGAGTTAAATGCTGTGGCATGGAAGGCTGTACATTTGTGGCTTATGGCTGCCGGAAGACAAAAAAGATTATATGTGACATTGAAGGGGTTGTGGCTTATAGCGCCTGCCTTCCCCGCTCTCTCTCTACCTGGAAGGTCTTCAGGAAGAGCTATGGTGGGAAGCCAAGCAATAATCGATCCTATTGGAGGAAGCTCGACTTTTATATTAGGAACGTTTTCCTCTATATTAGTGATGGTTTCTTTTAAATCAACAACATCTGAACTAATATTTTTAAGTTGACTGAATGCGCTGAACAAAAGTTGGTCCGTCATAGCTTCATTAATTCGTATATCAACGCAATATCTTCTTTAACTTCCTGGATGTCGTCTTTATTTTGCTGGACATCATCTTCAATACTTCTTGGGTTCTCCAAGATATATATTCGTTTTTGCAGGTCTTCAATTTGCAGTAAGAGTTGTTTAACATCTTCAAGCTTAGTAAACCTCTCCTTTAGACCATGTTCATTTTCATCAGGTTGCAAAGTAGAGTTTTAGGCAAGTAATCAGTTTCCATTTTAAGCATTGCAAGTAAATGCCAAAAAGTGCAATCTCATAGATGAAAAATGTGCAGTTTACACCATTAATCAACCTTTTCATGAGAATATTTTTCCGCAAAATTGCGCAAACCAAGATAACGTAAAAACGGAATAGCGCCATTTTGAAGTCGTCAAATGATTATGCAAAGGCCTAGTTTTTCGTGCAAAAATGTAGCACAAAAAAAATCTTTCTTTCGCAAAATTTGCACAAAAGTTTTGTGAATGGAAACCCTCGCTGTTTTTATTGAATATTCAAAACTGTTCCTTCATATTTCATGGCTAGTAATTTATTTTTTACAATTATCAAGATTTAGACATTTTAGTATAAAACCCCGTGAAAAATTGCCAAGCCGACATTTTATAAATTCTTTCGATTCTCTCCAAAATTCTGTGATAAACTGTAGAAAAAAGTCTAAATTATATATATTATATTCGACGAATTGACAGTAAACATAAACAAGCAATATGCAATTGTTCTTGAATTTGTTTTTACAATATGGAAATGACTATCGCCATAATGATTTTGTACAACTACTCTTCGGAAAATTAACAATGTTACTTAAACACGGGTTCCCTCGACCAATTTTATCTAAAACACATCGTTGCTGCACTCTGGATGTTCTTGGTCTTGGTCTTGTGAACCCTTTTTAAAGTAAAATTCCCTTAACTTCCCTGTAAAGTAGTTTGCCATAATGATTGGCATTGTTTTGCCTTTGAATTGCGAAATCACATATCTCAGTAAAAGAGACAATAGGTCCAAACTAGCGGTGCCAGTAAGCTTACAAAAACGACCTCTTTCTTAACATTCTTACTGGTTTAGAGCAATTTTTTGTTGCATGTTTACTACCCCCTAAAGTACAATATATTGTAAATATTAAATATTAAATATTAAATATACTGCCCCCTATGTTGTATAAATTTTTTGTCTGGTTAATAACTGTCAACAGAATATTTTTAAACACAAGTTTTTTTTAAATTTTAATCATTCATAAACCATCCCTGGGGTCACGAGAGGTCCCACAATAAATATTGGTTATTAAATACTTACATGAATTATTAATCTTTTATCATAAATAAAGAATATATATTATTAAAAGTCTTCTTCAATTATTAAAAAAATTCTTGCTGAGTAAAGTGCTCGAGCATGCGCAATAAAGGAAAATTTATATAGAACTAGAAATTCAAGGCGCTTTGCGCCCTTCTTTCTAGCCTTAGAGGGCGCTTCGCCCCCATCTTCTAAACTAATTGTGAACAATGTTCTCTTTGTGTACATCGTAAAACAAAACAAAAATAATTCGCGGATTTTCACAAAAATTTCATGGATTTTCAAAATTTTAAAAAATTTAATGAAGATCGAATTTTGATTGAGACAAATATTTAAAATTTCAATCATTTATAAACCTTCCATGGGGTCCCTAGATGTCCCACAAAAAATTTGGGCCCGATCGGTTCAGCCGTTTTGACGTTTATTGGATACAAACAAACATCCTAACAAACAAACAAGCCAAATTTATATATAGATGGATGATAAAACCGGTATTAACTAGGATGACTAAAGAACCCGTCAGCTGTTCTATGCTAGATAATCCTACCCCGAATTAAGCAGCATTAGCGTCTAAAGAATCCGAATTTCCTAAACACTGGTATTTTTGATAAGAGTGGTATTAGAAAATACCGCTCTTATACCACTCTGAAGAGTCATCTTTCTAGAACCGGCCTTTTATTTCTTATCTTTGTAAATTGTCAGAGATAATTGAGATGATTCTCTTAAATAGAATCCTTAGAATCCTTATTCCTTGATTTTCTTAGACATTATCTTATTCCTTGATTTTCTTAAATAATTTAACATTTTTAATAATTTGTTTGAGCTTGATTCAGCGTAAAGAATGTTTTACTGAAAGCTAATGATTTTTATATCTAGCGACAACTTGATACTTGAGACCTGAGAGTCAGGCAGGATATTCTGGTTTGGAGACCTGGCTTTTGATTGCATCTTTATTGCAACTCTGATCTCTTCATCTGTGGTTCTGCCCGAAAAAGTAAGCATAAACCTTTATTTAAGTTTACTTGAAATTTGCCTTTTCTTTTGGAAGTTTCTGCAACTCAATTCATTTCGCAACGTTTTGCCACATTTTGCAACGTTATTGCAACTTTTGCAGCAATATTTCTAACTTTTGCAACTTTCTTACATTGCAATTATTGGCAAAATTCTTTAAGTTCGCCAATTTTAAGAAACTTCATTGCATTTATTATGCAAAGTTCTACCATGCAATTTATTGCATGATTTCAATTTTGAGAGATACAGCGGTCTTCATAATTACCAGTGCATTAGTTATTATTTTAAATTAGCGTTTTAAAGGCTAATAAAATGGTTAGCATTTATTGATAGCCATAATCTATTGATTAGCACCATTATTGCATTCCAATTAAATTAAATAAAGTTTTAGTTTTGGTTAATACCATGGTTAAGCTTTAAACTTATGAATTGTAAGCTTAACTTTAGCTTAACTTTAACTTATGGATTCCTTATAGCTGTAAACTTTTTAATGCTTGTTTAACCCAACTTTTGTTTAGTTCGGAAGAGTCTTGCGAATCACCGTCAGTGCTACAGAACTCTTTAATTTGCCAGCTTCCCTTTTAAGAGCGGTACATATATTTGTATTTTAGAGTAATAAATTATTGTTCAGTTTTTTTTTTTTCATTTTAAAAACACAGATAAATAATTACTTATGATATTCCTGCAACTACAGGGTATAATTTTTCTGCAACACCCTAATGTACAGTACTGCCCCTTAATGAACAGTACTGCCCCCTAATGTACAGCACTGCCCCCTAATGTACAGTACTGCCCCCTAATGTACAGTACTGCCCCTTAATGTACAGTACTGCCCGTTAATGTACAGTACTGCCCCTTAATGTACAGTACTGCCCCCTAATGTACAGTACTGCCCCCTAATGTACAGTACTGCCCCTTAATGTACAGTACTGCCCCCTAATGTACAGTACTGCCCCCTAATGTACAGTACTGCCCCCTAATGTACAGTACTGCCCTCTAATGTACAGTACTGCCCCCTAATGTACAGTGCTGCCCCCTAATGTACATTTTCAGAATAAAAACAGTATTAAATCAGCACAACATGGATATTTATATAATAAGCATGTTTTGCACCAATTTTTAAACATTTCGTTGAAGAATTCAAATCTTAAATTGAATCCAAGCTCCAAACTCAAATTTTTCAATCCCTATATCTTTGAACCCTAATGGTGTAAACCATCAATATTTTAAGCAATAGTTTGAAATATCTAAGGTCTACGTAATTGGGTTGTTAATATAAAGGGATTGGAAAATCTAAGTTTATGACAGCGGCTCAATTTCTTTAACTTTTATAAAACAAATATTGTTTATAGAGGTCAAGTTCCTATAATTAATTACCACGCATTTTACACAACACTAATGTGTTGTCAACCCAGATAAATTAAATGTTTTATTAGAAGCAATGTATTTTTTACAATTATACGTAAATTTTACTAACTGTAAGAATAAATTATCAAAGTTATGGAATTTACGGAAACAGTTTTAAAGAGCTCAATATAATTATCTAATGAAACACTAAATATCTGCAGCATTCAATTATCAGTAGGCTTAGCACATTTTATAAATTCGTATATGAACTCAGTAGCTTGTAGTATGTAGCATATCTACTATTTAATAAACTCAGTAGCTTGTAGTCTGTAGCATATCTACTATTTATTAAACTCTGTAGCTTGTAGTCTGTAGCATATCAACTATTTATTAAACTCTGTAGTTTGTAGTCTGTAGCATATCAACTATTTATTAAAATTCAGAATTTTATGATTTAATACATTAAATGCATTTTTTTTAATAAATGTCCGTTTATAAGCATTTAAAGTTTAAAGAGGCTCCGATTAACAAGAATACCTTGCAAAAGTTTGATTTTATTACATTACTAGCTGGGGAACCAAGCGTTGCACAGGAGGTCATAGTTAGTCCCACTAATTACCCGTGCTTTGCCGTAAATTAGGATTAAAACTATTTTAACTTAAATCTTAAAACCAAGCAAAGAATATTACAGTGTTTCTTCTGAGTTTCCCATTAAAAATTTGAGTCAAATCGGTCCAGGGGTTCCTGAGTTATGATCGGAAAAACAAACAAACAAACAAACAGACAAACAGAGATTACAACTTTGCAACATTTTTACTCTGACCAGAGATATTCACATCTTTTATCAAACGAAACAGTTCTCATCTGTAATAAAATCAAATTTATCATGGATTCAAGTGTGCTATGTGATATTTAGCTCACAGTTTTAAGACAAGTTTTTTCGCATTTTATATAGGGTTACAAACCAATGATGAGAATTCAATGACGACTATCCAATGAATGGAAGTGGGTCTTAATGTAGATTTAGTGTGGTACAGGTAAAATAAGGCGAAAATTTCGTCCTGCCAACAAAAATGTTAAGAAAAATGAAATTTTTGTTTATTTTCACAAAATTTTTGTTGAATTTTTTTCTCGAAAGTCATTCGCTAAACTCGTTTGAAATTTTCGACCTTTCGTTTAAAATCTAATTTTTTTTTGGCAAAAATACAATCAATTCTTGATGCAAAATGGAAAATTACGATTTTATCAACCGAAAATTGATAGAAAATTGCGAAAATAAAAAATTTTGCGGAAACAAGGTTAAAAATTTTCGTAAAATTTGCTCGCGAAATTCGTTTGAAAATGTTCAATTTTTCATTCAAAATCTTATTTTTTTTCGCAAAATGCAATCTTCTTCATGTGAAATGTAAAAATTTCGATTTTTATCAAACTAATATTGAACAAAAATTTTTCGCAAAGGAGGTAGAAAATTCCGTCGAAAATACATTGAAATTCGCAAAAAAATGTTCAGCAAAAATGAACGAATCCTATTCGTTCCTTTTTACGAATTTTATCTAACAAAAATTTCGATGGAAACCCTAAGTCTGCCTGCAGATGAGAACTCAGATGGTCTTTGTTAAAAACTCTAAAAACCCCGTAGTTTAATTTTGAAAAAAAAGATTTTTTGCCCATATGTGTTCTTAATTACCATGCTGTCCATGAATTAATTGTTTTAATTTAGAATTTAGCCAAGATTGTCAACCATTAACCATGATCAGTGTAAAGTCGTCTTTAACTTAGAACCCCCTCTCGGAGACACTAAAATCCAAACCAAATAATTTTAGACTCCGGTCCTTTGTTCTATCATCGGAGTGTAAATAACTTAAAGCATTGTGAATCCATCCATTTCAAAAGTTAAACAAAGAATATTTTCACATAAAGAATTAGTGACTTTCGTTAATAATTAATTGTCATTCTTTTCAGAAGTTTAAAAAACGTCTTAGGACGTCCGACGATTTAACCCTCCGATATATCAAAATAGATCGTAAGAATCTTTTCATAATAAACATTCATTGTAACAATTTTATATGTTATTATTTATATATTTTTTATATGTTATTATTTATATATTTTTTATATGTTATTATTTATATCATTTTTTCAGGAAATAAAGAGTTTTCTTCATTATCGGTTTTGATTTGAGGGTTAAACTGTTGTTTATCTGTTCATCATTGAGAATCTTGTTTCTATCCGACAACAAAGATATGTTATTACATAGCCTTCACATCTGAGACTTCCAAATTTTTAGTGGAGACCCAAAATTTGATTTTCATTTGAGACCCCAAGTTTTACATCGGGGGCCTCAGTTAATCCCCAAATTTGCTGACCCCCAAATGAAAAACTTGAGGTGTTTTATGAAAATCTGATGTCTCAGATAAAAATCTCTGATCTCCGATAAAAAGCTTGGTGTCTCTGAAGAAAATCTCAGATCTCTGATGAAAAACTTGGTGACTCTGAAGAAAATCTAAGATCTCTGATGAAAAGCTTGGTGTCTCTGAAGAAAATCTAAGTTCTCTGATAAAAAGCTTGGGACCTCTGAAGAAAATCTAAGATCTCCGATGAAATGCTTGATGTCTCTGATGAAAAGCTTGGTCTCCAATGAAAATTGGGGGTTCATGTTGTGAATCTCCGAGTCTCCAACTATACAAAAAAATAGGGAGACTTTAATGTAACCAAATCATATTGAGGACACTTATAGGTTGAATTAAATTAAATTTCTTATCAAAAAACATTTATTTTCACAATTAACGTGTATGATTTACGTGATTGCAAAAATTTGAAAAATATTATAATTGTAACTTTGCGGTATGAATGATTATATATTATCAATTATTATTATGAATAAGAAAAGAAAAAGTCTGTAATTTTTGTGATAATTCAAACGCTTCTACAAAAAAATCTCTTGCGGTGTTTATAAATAGAGAAAGTGCAAAGACGACAAAAATTTGTCTATAGTATCATCTATTGTTAATTTCATGTGCAAAAGATTTGTCCAACTTTTTTATTCACAATTCTGTATTTCTTATTTTTTAGGTTTGCGTTTCTTATCTTAAAAGTTTTTATTATTTTTTTTGTTAGCATTTTTGTATTTCTTATGTTTTCTGACGTTTTCTAATTTCCGAGCAAAGGTACATTAAAATTTATTTACATTAATAACGCGAAAATTTTACTGGAATTAAGTTAAAATTTGAGAAAATCTGTCGAAAATTGTGTCATTCATTTACATTCATGTCATTCTATTACACATATTTTTTTTTCTTAAAATTACTCAATTGAAATTACATTTTAAAGGCAAAATAAATTTTGAAATCGATTAATTTTTTTAATAAATAAATATTGTAATTAAGCAAAGATGGCAAGGCAGGCTAGAATAAGCAGAAGTCCAGCCATTGGCATCGCTCCTGAAAAAAAATATTATTTTTTTATTCCTAGACCTAGAATTTTAGGCCCTTTGAGCAGTCTTAACATAAAAAGTTTGTGGTAACCTTTTTCTTCGTAAGTTATAAAACGGAACACGAACATTTCATGAATTTCCAAGTTTTTTTTGCGGATTTTTAAATATATATTATATACAAAAATCCAAACTCCTTTTAGAATAACATCTCTGAGTGAGCCGTAATGGTCAATACATTTTGCCAGATCAGTTCACCTGTTTTGACATTTATCGATTAGATTTAAACAAACCAAATTACATAAAAAAGCTAATTTATCCAGAACATTATGAAAATTGTAAAGATTAATGAAAAACCTAAATTATTTTAAAAACGTTGTTTGCGCCAGAAAACCATTAATTATAAAGTCTACTGTGTTTACCAAGGAAGAACTTTCAAACAAACATAATTATTGGAGTTTTTACAGAAAATGCATACTAGTTTACTCTGGTGGGTTTCTTTCAGAATTATAATTTTTACAATAATGTGTAAACAGGGGGGGGGGGCGGGTGTAGGGCGACTAAGCTCCCCTTTATCTCTAGAAAAGTTTATACAGACAAGGCCGTAACTGGAAGGGCCCCCCCCCCCCGTATGATAAAATTTGATATAAAATAAGTTTTTTTTACTGCTAATCTTTTATTTACCCTACAAACCTCTAAACGTTTAGATCTGTTATACAATTAAAATTTTTCTTAAACCCCTGTCCCCTACATTTGACTATTATTTAATTATGAACAAAGAAAAATTATATACACCATGTAAAGTTTAAATTTTAGAGCAAAAATGCCAGAAAAAAGGGGGCAAAACGACCCCGGACGTCTGTTAATGCTTAATAATAGGAAACCTGTATTGCAGAAATCCACATTGTTGCACGCGCAAACATCTCCAATTGTCGCAGTTTTGCACAGAGGGCTGGTCAGATTCAAAAAACTCTAAAAAAGCAAAAGCGTAATTCACTGTGATCTTGTTGCATAAAACGTGAACTGGGTCTACACTAATACTAATAAGAAGATTACAACGTAACTTTAGTGTTAACGAAAAAATGTAATTACTATTTCTTGTAGGGACTGCACAGTGCACGCATGACTGGCATGGTCGATTTACAACAGTATCATTTAAACCTTTGTCTGTTTAACAAAAAATTGTCGTTCAATTTACTTTACCTATTTTCTAATCTGCATTTATAGACAACCGGGATTAAAAATTGTCAATTTGTTTATTTAAATGCAAGGATATCTTTTCTGTAGTAAACGCCTACTCCATAACAATTTTTCGAAGAGGTATCTATCCAGGTACAACTCAGATTCTCTTGACTAGCAATGTCAACACACGGCTACAATTCTGTGAACTATCAACGCCACTACCACTGGACGCGATCTCGTTACCATGTCAACGGGACAATAGCAATCAATTGATCAATGTCTCAAACGGACATGTTCCACACAGCTACAATACTGTGAACTATCAACGCCACTACCACTGGGCGCAATCACATTAGCTATGTCAACCAGACAATAGCAATTAATCGATCAATGTCTTAAACAGGGCACGTTCCACACGGCTACATTTCTTTGAACTATCAACGCCACTACCACTGGACGCAATCTTGTTAGTTATGCCAACCAGACAATAGCAATCAATTGATCAATTTCTCAAACAGGGCACGTTCCACACAGCTACAATCCTGTGAACTATCAACGCCAATACAACTGAGCGCTATCTTGTTAGCTATGTCAACCGGACAATAGCAAATAATGATCAAGCCAAAACTCAAGGGAAAGATCTTAGCTATGTCGACCGGACAATAGCAATCAATTTGTATGTTTCAACAAAACCAAATTTCTCTCAACACTATAATTAAAGCAGAGTTTCTGTATCATCTAAGGTATATTTCTTCAGTTTAGACTAGAATTCGGTCCTTAACAGAGTAATTGCAAGCTATGCGCTGTTATATATAATGTAGTTAAGCAATCACAATATGGGTATGACGGATTTATATATATCTATGTACATTAAATGGGTTAATCGCAATATATGGTTTACATATTTACTAAAAGGCACATTTAGCTACAACGTAATTAACTGTGGGCCTCTTTATTTGCTAAAGTTCTACTTTTTCTTTCTGTATAAAGTTGATTTGCGCAATCATGCCGCGGAGACAATAAAAGAAATTGAAAAGATTGGTTTCTTTTTGTGGCAGAAAACGACGATATCCACCTCATTTCTAATCCAATAAAGGGATAAAGGATTACATTGTAAATCAGACATGTAATGCTTTTTTAATTGATGATCATGTGAATTTAGTGAAAAGTCCCTTAAAAGTAAAAACAATTAATGCCGCGTATGATGTATATTACGTGTAGTGGATATACACGTGTAGTGTAGTGGATATACACGTATTATAGTGTAGTGGATATACACGTGTTATAGTGTAGTGGATATACACGTGTTTTAGTGTAGTGGATATACACGTGTTATAGTGTAGTGGATATACACGTGTTATAGTGTAGTGGATATACACGTGTTATAGTGTAGTGAAACATGAATGCATGAATCATCAATACTGTATTGGCAGTTATTGGCGTTAAAAAAAATCGACATCAGAAATCGACAGTGAAATCTACAGCTTTCAGAAACAAAAAATGGGCAAATTCCCGAATACGCCTCTGATCGACATGAACAGCTTTTTTATTTTCAGCAGGGGTACAGCGTATACAAGGGTACACAATAAAGATAAACTTTAACCATATAAAGGCTGGGGGGGGGGGTCTGCCCCCCCCAGCCTGTGTAGGGTTAAAGACGACATAAAACTCTTTTACTATACCCAAACTTAGTTTCCTGCTTTAATTAGAGTCTTTTATCCATTAAATGATTTATGCAAAACAATTAAGAAACTTAACAGCAATATAGAAATGTAACAAAAAAGATAAGTGATTAGTGAAACAAAGGATAAATTTGTTAGAATTGAACCATTTTCAGACAGAAAAAACTACGAGGCCAACGCCTCACTGTTCCACAGAAAAAGTCTTTAAGGGTGCAATTTCAAATAGAACATGCAACTATTTAAAATGGGGGTGGGGGTAATTAAAATTCCTTCTACAGTCCCTTCAAAATAGTTTTTTTTTTACAAAAATAAGAAATGAAATTACCTTCGGAGCACAGGAGCGAGTATTGGTGCCGAGGATAACATGCTTGAGACAATAGTATTCAGTTTCAGGGTTCATAGTTGTTGTTACAGGAGCTGGCGTTACAGCCTGCCTTTTCTTCCTGAACATTTATTAAAAATAGTAATAACAATAATTATGATCTTATCACTAATAAGATTAACAATAGTAAAAATAATCATATTAATAATCATGATAATAATAATAAAAATAATAATCATGATAATAAGCAATCACATTAGCTATGTCAACCAGACAATAGCAATTAATCGATCAATGTCTTAAACAGGGCACGTTCCACACGGCTACATTTCTTTGAACTATAATAATAATAATAATAATAATAATCATAATAATAATAATAATAATCATAATAATAATATTAATAATAATAATAATAATAATGATATAATAGTAATAATGATTATAATAATAAAAATAATAATTTACATTCACCGAAACCCTCAATTAAAAATTATCAACGTTAAGAAACCTCAACATTCAGGATAAATTAATAATCTCTGTAATAGGATACATACAGTACCAATGTGAATCAGGCAAGCCAATCATCACTTAAAATTGCTTGATAGTTCCTTTATATTCTAACCTGCCGAGGGTATTGCTGATCTGGTTGATCCCGCTGCTGACCAGACCTCCAGCATTAGCAGAGAATATAGAGGAGTAGTTAGACACACTTCCCTGATATTCAGGTATTAAAGAGAATATAGAGGAGTAGTTAAAATTCAGTGATGGTGATGGACCAAACCTCTGTAGAGTAAAAAAGTAGATGTTAGTTCCACATTTATTGAAAATATATTTCGGTCTGGGTTGACCCTCGTCAGTTCTTGAGATTGTTTCTTCACAAAGATTAAAAACAAACTGAGGAGTAGTTAGATACGCTTCCCTGATATTCAGGTATTAAAGAGAACATAGAGGAGTAGTTAGACACGCTTCCCTGATATTCAGGTATTAAAGAGAATATAGAGGAGTAGTTAAATACGCTTTCCTGATACTCAGGTATTAAGGAGAATATGGTGGAGCAGTTAGATACACTTCCTTGATATTCAGGTATTAAAGAGAACATAGAGGAGTAGTTAGACACACTTCCTTGATGTTCAGGTATTAAAGAGAATATAGAGAAGTAGGTAGACACGCTTCCCTGATATTAAGGTATTAAAGAGATTATAGAGGAGTAGTTAGATACGCTTCCCTGATATTCAGGTATTAAAGAGAATATAGAGGAGTAGTTAGACACACTTCCCTGATATTCAGGTATTAAAGAGAATTTATTGCATTAATTTGGAATTTATTGCAGTGTTTATTGTACTTTCTGTGCACTGTAAACAACTTATCTTGTTGAAATGTTGGTTCAATAACAAGGTTGGCTGAATGGGAGGATGAGTGGGGGGGGGGANGGGTGTTTTTGTGAATTGTAAGAAGATGGATTCAGTCTTGGGAAAATGGAGATTTTTATATCAGTCTCCTATAATGTGTTTAAGATACATGTAAATGTAATTGGCTGTGCTAATGTATTTGTCTGGCCCCTTAAAAAAAAACTACTTATATTGTGACGTATGTAAAACTTGTTGATGAAAAAGTTTCAAACTAGTATGTTTAAGTTATAATGTGGATTGTATGATTAGTTGCCTAAGTTTTATGCAATGTTTAACTTTCAGTCTTCATTGCATGATTCCCAGGTTCATTTTATCCAACTTGAAACTGCATTTATTCCAGCAAACTTAATTCAAGGACAAAAAGTATGAAAACTTAAACGTTTTAAACCAAAAATGTATAACTTGTAAATTTGAAGCCCAGTTGGAATCTTTTGATTGGAAGGAATCTGTAAAACTCTCTTTAAGGGGAGATTAACTAATCCATAACTTTGCCGATTGAAACTCTTAAAAGGACTGTAAAGGAAAAATGAAAGGGGGTATATAGTTTTATAATCAATTTCTCGAGACAGGAACATCAGATAGATCTCTCATGGGTCTTGATCAACTCCTAAAATGTTTAGGTTTCAGCCTCTTCCATTTTTCCTGAACAGTCTCTTAAATGAAGGAAAAGGTTTATCTCATTTTCTAAGTTAAAAAGTTTTTAGATCCGTGGTCACAAAAATTTAATAGATGAAAGTTTTGAAGTATATCTTTTTTTCTGATATTTTTTCTAAATGAAGTTTTAATTATATTTTATTTGGCTTACCACTAGACCTTCAACACTTGCTCTAAAATTAAAACAATCAATTTGATAATTATTTCAAATTTTGTTTATCTGCAACTTAAATTAATTTTTTGGAAAATGATAAAATTTAATTTTTTGGAAAATTAATTAATATTCCTATTAATAGCATTGTTAATTTAATAGTTAAACTTCTTAATCTTTATATTTGAAACTCTTGTTTAAAAAAATCCTTATAATTAATAAATTGTTTTAATTTTTGTTATTATATATTCAAAAATTCAAAAATAAATTAGTTGTTTGATTTTTTTTTTGATTGCTTGGTCTCCCTCATAGTAGTCCAGTCTCCTTTGCAGTCCAGGTCCTTGGTAAGTGGTCCAACTCCCACCTTACACTTGATACACTCCCCACCTATAGGTTAACAAGATAAACAGTACTCCTATATACTTGATACACTCCCCACCTATAGGTTAACAAGATAAACAGTACTCCTATATACTTGATACACTCCCCACCTATAGGTTAACAAGATAAACAGCACTCCTATATACTTGATACACTCCCCACCTATAGGTTAACAAGATAAACAGTACTCCTATATACTTGATACACTCACCACCTATAGGTTAACAAGATAAACAGTATACTCCCCTTACACTTGATACACTTAATTTTGAAGTTTTATTTTAAATGGATTTTAAATTCATTCTGGACTGTTGCAAATATCGATTATATTTCTTGAATATATGGCAATTAATCAGAATAGAATAGTTGTTTTTTATAGTTCATTTTTACATAAAACTTTCGGATTATAACAAAAATTATGGATTTTCTTAATTATGTCTTAGATATGTTTTAAAACATAAGAAACGTTCGACAAACATAAAACTTTTCTCATCTGTTCTGTTCATAGTCATTAATAATCATTTGTATGTTTAATAATCCAGTGAGAATAGTTAGTTTGTTTTGTAAATAAATCTATATTTTGATCAAAAATAAAAAGAATAAATGAAAATATGTAAGGAACTTAACAGTTGACACAAACTCAAATGTTGTGAGTACGCAAGACCAATAGAATAGCAAAGGCGGGAAGATCTATCTATCTGTCTATTAAAATCTTATAATCCAATTAGAGGTCCATATGTAAATTAGCGGCGAAGACGAATGGATTTCTTCACTTACATCCAAATTACGACTAAGGTTGCAAAGATAGAAGGAGAAGAAAATTCGAGTTGGTATCCAGTGTTCAAATTCTTTACTTAATTCACAAAAATATATTCAGAACTTTAATGTCATATAAGGATATAAGGAAAATGTATACAAACAAACTCACCAACAAACAGAAGAGACAGAACAAGGAAGGAGGTCTTTAATTCCATTTTTTGTTCTGAAACACGTTATTGTCATAGTTATTAGTTGTTATTTTCTGAATGTTTAGAGTGTTTTAAAGCTCTGTTGTTTCGTTGTCTGTTCGATATTTAGTTACTTCAACCTAAAGTAAATTCCACATCATGACTAAAATCATATTTAATCATATTCATAACTCATCGTATTGAAGATCAAAAAGTTTTGATTTTCTAAAATGTAAATTAGCTTTTCTCATACAGTGATAACCAGAAAACTCTGGAATAGGAAGATGACTTTATAGCAATACTTTAGTGTATTTTATCATACAGTGATAACCAGAAAACTCTGGAATAGGAAGATGACTTTATAGCAATACTTTAGTGTATTTTATCATACAGTGATAACCAGAAAACTCTGGAATAGGAAGATGACTTTATAGCAATACTTTTAAGTGTATTGGATGTTGTTACAAAGCAAATAGTTTTACTAGACATTTAATAAATTACTTATTAATTGAAATGGGTCTGTTTACACTGAACAGATGATGTAACCCATGCTTATATGAATATTTAAAGTCATTTTGAACCTAAAAGTCGTCTCCCTTTTTCAGAGTTTTCTGGTTATCGCTGTACTTGTGCAAAATCAAAACTATAGGAGATACGAGGTCAAAAAGTCATATTAGTAATGTTGCGTAATTTGGAATTTCTCCTTCATTTTAGTTTGCAGGATACTAATCTCTGAACCCTTGAACCCCTGGAGTAAGAACTTATACTTCAATCCGAACCTAAACCCTTAATCCCTGCTCCTCAGTTTGGAGTAAGAACGGATACTATTCTCCGAACTCTTGAACCCTACTCCATAGCTTGGAGTAAGAACGGATACTATTCTCCGAACCCTTAAACCCTACTCCATAGCTTGGAGTAAGAACGGATACTATTCTCCGAACCATTGAACCCTACTCTGTAGCTTGGAGTAAGAACAGATACTATTCTCTGAACCCTTAAACCCTACTCCATAGCTTGGAGTAAGAACGGATACTATTCTCCGAACCCTTGAACCCTACTCCATAGCTTGGAGTAAGAACGGATACTTTTCTCCGAACCATTGAACCCTACTCCGTAGCTTGGAGTAAGAACGGATACTATTCTCCAAACCATTGAACCCAACTCTGTAGCTTGGAGTAAGAACGGATACTATTCTCCGAACCATTGAACCCTACTCCGTAGTTTGGAGTAAGAACGGATACTTTTCTCCGAACCATTGAACCCTACTCCGTAGCTTGGAGTAAGAATGGATACTTTTCTCCGAACCCTTAAACCCTACTCCGTAGCTTGGAGTAAGAACGGATACTTTTCTCCGAACCCTTGAACCCTACTCCTTTACTACGCAGCTTGGAGTAAAGACGTTATACTAGACCCTTAAACCCTGCTCCGACCAACACTGAGTTTTAACTACTCAGCCACTGATCATTCAACCATTCTAACCCATCTAAAACCATCCTTAAACCACTCCTTTCTCAAATATTCGGAATTAGGATTCAATCAAATCCTTTATTGTACTCTTCCCAAATTGTATATTTTACACATTTTATAGAATTATTTTTTATTTTAACAACAAACTTTAAATATATAATTAGTCAGTTTCCATTTTTTTTATAAACAAAAAAAATAAAATTTTTCTTTAATATTTAGTAAAGAATATTTATTATTAAAGAATTAAAACCCGTATTTTCCAGTAGTTATGCTGGGATACCCCCCCCCCCCCCCCCCAATACACTTTCTTCGGTAAGGTTTCCATGACGAAAGCCCGGGTTGATACCTCCCAGTGCAGCCAGGTTACCCCCGTAATAAAAATCCTCGAAAAAAGTTTCGGCACGCTTCGGGGATTTTTTCAGGGAAAAAGTTTTACGTCACAGCAGAGTAATTCAACAGTTAAATGCGTCACGAACGACAACAAATAAATGAATAATTTTTATTGGCGCACCTGTCTCCTAGGATTGCATAGACAAGAGGGGGGAGGGGGGGATAAAGAAAGGGGGGAGATGATAGGGGGAAATAAAGAAATAACAAGTTGGGGAATATTGGTGGGGAAAGGTAGCCAGGGGACTTTTTTTAATGGAATCAATTTTTTTTTTGGTAAGTCGGAGTTCAAAATGGGCTTTTACTTTCTAATATTAGCATTCAATGTTATAATTCAACTTTTAACTTTTCAAGAGATTTTTATTACATTTTTGTTTACAGTATATGCAACGTTGTTACACTGGTACACATCGAGAAAATAAGAAAATCAAATCTTTTTAGTTAATAACTTTTGTAAACAGCTTGGAACCCCATCTTTGCCTGGATTTCTCTATAAAAGTCGACAAACTCTACTCAGAATTTGTAAAACCAAGCCAACATTACCAGGGTTCTGTCAAACTCATGAGTTAAGATCGAGAATACAAACAGACAAACGTACAAACAATTAGAGATTACTGCTTTATATATGGAGAATATAAACAGACAAACTTACAAACAATTAAAGATTACTGCTTTATATATGGAGAATACAAACAGACAAACGTACAAACAATTAGAGATTACTGTTTTATATATGGAGAATATAAACAGACAAACTTACAAACAATTAGAGATTACTGCTTTATATATGGAGAATACAAACAGACAAACGTACAAACAATTAGAGATTACTGCATACGAATAAATGGGGGTTTATTCCATAATATAACACTTTCCAAGCTATAAAAACGACGATATTTTACACATTATTGATCTGATAAAGATGTGAATCAACGGAGGGCCACTTAAAGGTAAAAAAAATGCCCCGTTACTTGTTTCAATCCTACATTGCAACAAACAGGAAATATCAGAATTAAAAAAGAAGAAGAGATTTGAAGAATTCTGAACCAATGTATAGATAAGAAAAATGTACGGACAATTTCTAATACCACTTCCCCGGTTTTCGGAGTTCATGGATTCCCCTTCCAACCACCAGGGAGAGGGTCCCGGGGACCTAAGAACACTGTAATACTATTAAAATAATATTGTACAATTTTGTAATTATCTTTTATAACAACCTTTTTAAAGTTAAAAAAAAATTGTTAAAAAAAATTGTTTCAATCCTACTGCATCCTATAACCAATCGTCTTTTAACTGTTCTAAAGATTAACTCATCTATCTTTTGAAGCAAACATTTCTAGATTTGTTTATGCTATACATTACATTTCTAGATTTTGTTTATGCTACACATTACATTTCTAGATTTTGTTTATGCTATACATTACATTTCTAGATTTTGTTTATGCTATACATTACATTTCTAGATTTTGTTTATGCTATACATTACATTTCTAGATTTTGTTTATGCTATATGTACATTCTGAAGAAAGTACTACCAATGAATGAGAGTTTGGGCTTAGGACTTTCAACCCTCGTGCATCGGGGACGCCATGTTCCCGATTGTTTTGTAGATCTGCATTGTATTCAAAGTCATCGACAAAACCCAGCATTTGTTTTTATGATGTATCCAATATTTATATTTCAAAAAGTTGTTATATAATTCCATTAAATACAGACACAGTGTGTCCCACGAAACATGATAGTTGGTAAATAGTTTAGAATGTCTTCTTCCATAATTTGTTAAGTTGTTAAATATCTTCTCCAACTTATCAACAGAGTTCAGCAAGATTTTGCAAGAGTTGCCATTGAATTCTCCTCCATGAAGTCCATGGGGTTTTGGACGTTTTAAAGAAGCCCCTTAAAAATCTATGAAAGTTCCAACATTTTAAAACTGCTAGTTCGCCTTTTATAATACTGTGCAAAATTTCTATCCTATATGGGAAAAAAATTAAGGTTTTAGCTTTTTTCTCTCAGGATTAAAATATGACAAAGGTAATATATAATAAACTATTTAACATTTTTAAAAACTTCTCTTATTTTTTGTTGAGCCTGTTACGGAGTCTAAAACCGAACGAAATGAGTTTGATTAAAACACTGAATTAATGTTTAATCAAACCAGTAATTTCTGGTTAAAATCCTCAAACATAATTAAAAACAACTCGGGTTCTTTTCCAATACTGTTCAAATATAAAACACTTTAGTAATGTAAATAACAATTTGTCCTCAACACGACTGAACCGCTTGCACCCAAAGTTTCCTCCGGATACTGCACATGACTTTGAAGAATATGGGTATGGCTTGTCGAAATTTAAGAATTTCTTCAAAAAATGTAATTTTAAACAATTTTTTTGTAAATCCGCCAATAAAAGCAGAAAACTCGGCGAGATTTGTAGTTTATATGAAGAAATTAAAGCCAACATCTATATAATACTTCGTAGGGAGGATGTAAAAAATGGTAAAAAATATGTTAACACACCTTAAAAAAGTTGGAATTTTTTCTTCAAAATTCTATTATTTTATTTTACGGGCAACGCCGGGCACTTCAGAGAGTTACTAATAAAAAACAAGACACAAATATTGCTCTTATTATAGCCTATTGTTAAAACTAATTTTGACTGACAATTCCTCAAAAATTATTTACTTGTCATTCTTCATTACACCCTCTACAACACATTCTGCAGATATGATATTCCCTAAAATTCCCCTGTCCAGCATTAAAGCTATTCAATAGAATATTCAAGATTGTTAATAAATTATTTGAATAAATAGAACTTAATTATACAAATCAATTAATTTGAAAATACTAGACTGTAAGACTTCTTTCTAAACATGTTGACAGGTAATAGATAAAGTTACATCGTCTATACGCAATGGCCCTCTTCTAAACTTCCGACCTACTGCAATATCCTACCTACGACAGCTTTTTTATTTTCTATTATTTCAGGGTTAGGTTGGGTTTAGACAATTTCTGGACCGAGCACTACGGCTAGGACAGGCTATAGGCCGGGCCACATGTTCAGCTTACTGCTGAAAACCACGTGCTAGTAGGTCAGAAGTGGAATATAGCGGATATGCATAGGTCGAAAGATACACCATCCGTCCATTTGTCAACAATCAACACTTCAAAAATTTGTTTTATTTAAGGCTAAATCACTAGGTTCTTCTGGACTCTTTAACAAATTTCTTTTTAAAAACCTTTTTTGAACTTTCTGATTTATTTTGAGGTCATTTTTTCTGACTTTCAAGGGGTATGATTGATTGTAATACATCCGTCCTAAGATACTAAAGACCTACCCGTACGAGGTTTTTCAGTAGCTTCAAGCTGCTGTTGGTCCGATGTACTGTAGGTCGGTTGCCGATCTTTCTTAAGTTGATTGCACTCTTAGGTCGGATGCACAATATTAGTAGGTCGGATGCACAAAATTTCTCCAATCTTTTTAAATTGTATCCTAGAAAATAAAGGACTAGTGCAAGGTTTTGTCAAAAATGGCTACTTCTTTGAACTAGATTTGAGTTATTGATAGAAAATCCATTACGTCGGCTCAAATTATTCTTTGCATTTATTTTCTTAGTAAATTCAAGTTTATTAATTGTAATTTGACTAATTCTCCTTTTCGGAACGATTTTTATGCAACATAAATCTTCTATCGAGTTTTGAACTTTAACTCATTAAATATATAATAAAACAGAGAGTAAAAATGAAAATATCAAAGTAATTTATTTTACATGAAAAGAATAAGTTGTTATTATAAATGTATTTCACGTTTAATAATTTTATTTACGACTATTTACATCATTAATCAGTACAAGCTTACGTTTTTAATAAAAAATTAAATTTCAATATTTCAGTCAATCTTTAAAATGTGGTCCTCAATTTATCAACATGGTCAAGGCCTTTACCCGGCTCTCTACAGCTGTTATCTGTCATATAATAGAAAGAGGACAGCTTTAATTTGTCTAAATCTTCTTAGATCGTCTGGCACGCAGCTGTCGTTTGACAGTGCTGTGAGGGCTGTCTACACTCTCAGAATCCGTGGGAGGAGTGAAAACCTGGAATAAACAAGTTTGAAATTTTTGGAAATTTTGAAATTTTTGTCAAAAAATATATTTAAACTACCAAATAATAACATAAATTTGTACTTCAGTTGGGCCGTATTAATATTTTATGTTATGTAAGTAGTTCAAATTTAGAAAGGTATTAATACACGTCATCCAGAAGTAAATAATACTTTCACAGGTTTCATTCAGTTGACGACATTTCTCTCTATGAAAGGCATGTGCTATGCTACATTAACTACTGTTCTGTGAACTACCGATTTTATGAACACTTAATCATTTAAACTGGGCATAAGTTTTTTAATTAAACGTTGGTTTAAAGAGAATTATTGTGGTAAAAACATTGTGCTCATTTGAATTAAATTTTTTTATTTAAATACAGAAAATGAATACCTCAAATGAATAAAACGTGAAAGTTACGAAAAAACAACAAACTTGTTATTGGAACTTCTGGAAATAAAACGATGCCATTTGTTTAAACACTCAATAATTCATAGGATTAGTATTTCAAATTACAGTAGTCAAAATTTACGATCACTTAATGATTAAAATGTCGTCGTGTTCTTTCTGTCATTCGCTAGCTAGGTGTTTGTAGAGTCTAGACTATGTGGAAAGAAATATAGCATTTACTTTAAGAAAAATAAGAACCAATGGAAATTTATTGTAAAAATAATACACTTCGAAAAATGTATTGGCGCAGAATTTCTTCTGGAAAGTTATTGAGGCGTAAATCTTCCAATCTTGAAGTCATCTCTAGATTGTTTAACTGACTGACACATCTGCCGAACCCAATGTAATTTGCTTTTTATCAGGAATTTTTACATCTTCCTTTAACAGGCTTTCCCCCCCCCCCCAAATTTCAGTCTTCTCGGGTTTAACCTCGAAGGATTTATCAATGGTAAACTCGAGGGCGTCACCCAAGAGTTTTCATTGAACTCCGAGGGGTTTAAATGTCCATTTGTGCCTATTTTTCTGCGAGTAAATGACATACCTTTGTAAAAAGCTGGTTTTAAACATTGACCTGCTTAAATAAGTTATCAAGTTAGCAGAAATCAATGAAAGTTCCCAACTCTTTACAAAGAAATTTACAATCATATTTTGTTCTCTTTTAATGGTCGCATTCAGTGCAATACAATGAACTTCATACGAATTCAATTATCAACTTAAAAACAAACAAAAAAATTATAAAATGACTTGAGACTACAATCAACTCTTAATCTGTATTCCAATTTTAATTTAGTTAATGAGTTAGTAAATTTTAACTTTCAAACGATCAAATAGTTTTTTAAATTCACCTCATTAACTTGAGGGGTACCGGAGTAGAGACGTCGTCTTTTCCTGTTCATAGGGGTCAGGGTATCTAAATATTTATTATAAAAGGTTACAAGTTTAATAGTACTTTTCCTATCCATAGGGGTCAGGGTATCTACATATTTATTATACAAAGTTAGGCTAGGCTAGAGGACAACCCATCATTCAATGAAATAGGGTGGGCGCTCCTAGCCGCCGAAACGTATCCATGAACTGAACGAGCCGTGTCACCCTAGGGAGAAGACTTATACTAGGCGATCCGCCCAAAACAGCTCTATATTAAAATCATTGACATTTATACAGTTTCATTTTAATATAATTAAAAAAGTAAGAGGTAAGTATTTCAATATCTCGCCTTACCTGAAGTAGCTGGCGGTTTAAGTTCATTAACTGGAGACAGTTGTTTTTCCTTCAATGCACGCTTCTTAGATCCTGATCTATCTATTTCATAAACTTCCTAGAATATACATATTTTATCACCTATTCACACACTTGTTATAAGATTAAATTCTGTATAAAATACTATATCGCCTCACTCCCAGGGCACAGGTGGCTGATCATCGCGGATTTTTCATATTGGCGGATTTGCTATTCTATAAGCTGTTTAAAAAGTCTCAATTTATAGTGAACAAAATTAAGAAAGGTGAAAGCTGAAAGGTGGTAAAGGAAGCCTTTTATTTGATAGAGTTTGTTAATCCCAGAAATAATCCATTGTGCATTGCATTGCAACGTATCGTGATGCACTGCACTGCACTGCACTGCACTGCACTGCACTGCACTGCCACTGCCACTGCATCGTGATTTGTTTCATATCACCGTCTCGTGATGCATTGTATTGCATCATATACGAACCTGAAAACTAACATTCTTCCTGGTTTGTCTAACCCTAGGTTTCCTTCCAACTTTACTCCTGCTGGATTCAGGTTCGTTTTCTGTGTTTGAATCCTCGAAACTGGCGAGACTGGAGGTTCGAGTACTTCGGTTCCCTCGACCCCGTCCTCGACCTAGAAAAATCAACGAGGTTAAAGTGCTCGGGGGTGATTTCGAAAAATATTTAAATGGAGAATTTGTTTCCTATGTAACTATTAAAATCCACTACTCCTTTATCGTATGCAAGATTCCATTTTCACAGGAAGACAAACTATTACAGTCTTTTACAGAGCAATATTTCATCGTTAATGAACTGGTCTGAGAAAACTGAGTAAAGTTCAAGATACAAAACCTCCCCATACACTTGTACTCTGAAAGCGTACTGCATATTTGATGTTTGTACTTTATAAATATGCCATAATCTCTTAATATCAATTATCAGTAAACTATCCCTAGTGTACACTCAGGCTAATACACAGGGAAAGGTAGCTAAGATCCAGCCCCCTGAGAAAAGTTCATACTATTAAAAATATCTTATTTCTAAAACTTTACCCTATCCCTTAACCGCCAACCATTTTAGATTAAAGAAAAATTAACAGGTTTAGACAAAGCCATATATTTTCGTGAACATTATTTCTGTGTATAATTATGAAAAAGTTTATTCAATTAGAAAGTTAAAATTTCAAATGTAGCAGCATTGCAAGAACAAAATATAATTTTATTGGATATTTTTTTTAATTTAAAGTTTAAAAGTGAAAACGTGTGTTCTTGTTCAACAACTTCTTGCAATTTATTAAAGCGGTCCCAGGAGAACTCAACTACTTTACAGGGAAGTTAAGGGAATTTTATTAAACCAATGGTTCCCAAGAACAATTTTGCCTACACAAATCCAGAGCGCAGCAAGGGATGTTTTGTAGGCAAAATTGGTTGAGGGAACCCTTGGCTAAGTAAAATTTTTAATTTTCCGAAAAAGTAGTTGCACACAATTTCATCGTCTTTTAAGATGAAAATGCGGGAATTTTTTGACGAAAACCCCACAGAGCGGGCCGCAATTTTTTTTATTTGTCCCTAGGGGCATAAAGTAACTTAACGTCCCTCTGACGGGGGAATCATAGGTTGGTAATGTAGGTGAAGCGCGGTATAAATGTTGTTAAGTAGAGAATTCTAGAATTGGCGGCAATATAAGACCGAGATACCTGGTCGCTTGACGCATGGGGTTATTTCTAAGAGACTATAATCAGATTTGCTGTCGTCTGCTTCTAGGGTAGATGCATCAGTTCCAGTTAACAATAGTCCACTGCTTCTACAAGAGTTCCCAGTCTAAACAAGTCAAATTTGAGATTTGAGAAAATATATGTACGCAATTTTAAGTGACCCTTATTTCTGGAGAGACAATTCAGAAAGGTGCCATTCAAACATTTTTAAAAAAAAACTTTTAAATATTAGTCTGATCCAAGAATTGACCCTAGGGACAATATAGACCAACACGCAGCAGAAGATGTACATTTAAACTTAGAAACATTCTGAAATTATTAAAAATCATGAACACTAATCATAAGGGAGTCGATTTTTAAATTCTTTTTTCTAGATAGATGACAATTTGGGTATCTTAAGCTGAGCAATCATGGAATATTGCAAATTTGTTGGTAATTTGAAATTATAATAATTGGCTTGATTTAGTGTAACAATAAAACCGCTCTTTTTTCTGGAGTACTCTTGCAAAAATACACTTAAGTCTATTTTTGCCTAGAAATATGTTGTTTAAGTTTTAGCATATCTTTATGATTTTGAATTCAGTGTTTCAAGACGAATTTTTAAAAACCCATATCGACAAAAAAACAAATATTTTCGCTTGCACTAGCGAGTTCATAATTTGCAAAACTGTGTTGCTAAATGAAAATGAAAGTAATCATTGTTGATCCATTTTTTATAATAGAAATGAATGCCGGAAATAACCTTTTTTTTTCTAGTGAATTTTTTTAAAAACCGCGTTTACTCAAAATATTTTGAATTCTAAGAATTTTAGTTCTGGTACTATCTAACCCCAACCAAATTGAATAGGATGTTGATAGTTTTGAAAATTTCCTGTGACTGCCGATAACATTTACAGGAAATCAGGAAATCAGGAAATCTAACATGCTCCGTTTCAACAAATAAAATAGCTAACATTCTTTCCAGAATATACAGGGGATACCCGCGGATGAAACTATAAAAAAGGCTTTAAACTCTTCAAATATGACGATCCCAAGATTAAATGCAACGAGGTTATAGTATATAGAGTGATGGTGTACGCTAATCCTTTACTAATTGTACAGGCCATGTCCTTCGCTTCCAAAGGTCAATCTGTATATTACAGTACTCAGGGGTGATTTCTGAAAATATTTAAATGCATAATTTGCTGTCAATGTAACTATTAAAATCCACTACTCCTTTATCGTGTGGAGGATTAAATTTTCACAGGAAGACGTACTTTTACAATCTTTTACAGAGCAATATTTCATCGTTAATAAACTGAGTAAAATTCAAGATACAAGACCTCCCCATACACTTGTACTCCGAAAGCGTACTGCATATTTGTTCTTTGCACTGTATGAATAGGCCATACTCTCTTAAAAATATTTATTAGTAAACTATCCTAATTATACACTCAAGCTTATACACGTGGACAGGTAGCTAAGATCCAGCAACACTGATTAAATAAAATCTTCTTCCTTGAATGTGGCCTTCATATGGCGTATTAATGGTTTTGTCAACGAAAAAAGCAGGTATTTATAAATGTAATGAAATTTAAATTCCGAACAGTCGTCTCTGAAGTGTCATCCTTTTAGGTAACCCTGTAAGTAGCTGATAAAGTTATCAATCTATCTATCTATACCTGGTCTTGTAAATGTTTATTAGTCTCCCTGTATTCCTGTATTGTCAGCTCACTAGCTTTCTTCAGTCTTTTCAGCTCACGCTCATGCGATGCTTTACTTTCATCCTGTACAATATATTTAGTCAGTGTACAGTATATTTAGTCAGTGTACAGTATATGTAGTCAGTGTACAGTATATGTAGTCAGTGTACAGTATATTTAGTCAGTGTACAGTATATTTAGCCAGTGTACAGTATATTTAGTCAGTGTACAGTATATGTAGTCAGTGTACAGTATATTTAGTCAGTGTACAGTATATATAATCAGTATAATCAGTATATGTAGTCAGTGTAAAGTATATTCAGTTAGTGTACAGTATATGCAGTGAGTGTACAGTATATATAATCAGTGTACAGTATATATAATCAGTGTACAGTCTAAATAATCAGCGAACAGTATATGTAGTCAGTGTACAGTCTTCAGTGTAAAGTATTTGTAGTCAAAGTTCAGTACTCAATGTACTCAATTCAGTGTACACAATTCAGTGTACATAATTCGGTGTACAGTTTAAAGTGTACATTATACAGTGCTCAGAATTCAGTGTACAGTATTCAGAATCAGAGTACAGTTTACAGAATTCAAAGTACAGAAAACAGTATAAAGAATTCAGTGTACAGCATTCAGTGTACTATATTGAGTTAACAGTAATCAGTACACAGAATTTAGTGTATATAACTCTGTGCACACTCAGTGTACAGACTACAGATTAAAGAATTCAGAGCACAGACTACTTCAGTATTCAGAATTCAGTATACAGATAACAGTTAAAAAATTCAGTGAACAGAATTTTGTGTAAGGAATTCATTGTACAGAATTTTCTGTACGGAATTCATTGTACAGAATATAGTGTGCAGTATTCCGTGCAAAGTATACAGTGTGTAGAATTTATTGTACAGACTACACTTTAAGAATTCAGTGTACAGAATACAGAATTAAGTATACAGAATATAGTGTAGAGTCCTCAGTGTACAGTATTCAGTGAAAAGTATTCAGTGTACAGTATTCAGTGTACAGTATTCAGTGTGCAGAATACAGTGCTCAGAATTTAGTAACGAATATCAGTGTACAGAAAACGGTATAAAGAATTCAGTGTACAGTATTTAGTGTACAGCATTTAGTGTGCAAAATTCAGTGTACAGAGTACAGTTTAAAGAATTCAATGCGAAGAATTCAGTGTTTGAAATTCAGTGTACAGACTTCATTTTAAAGAATTTAGTGTACAGCCTACAGTTTAAAGAATTCAGAGTTTAAACTACAGTTTAAAGAATTTAGAGTACAGACTACGTTTAAACATTTCATACAAACTACGCTGTAAAGAATTCAGTGTACAGAATACAGTGTGTGCAGAAATAAGCATACAGAATATATTGTACAGTATTCAGTGAACAGTATAGTGTACAGCATTCAGTGCACTAAATTCAGTTAAAAGAATTCAGTTTAAAGAATTCAGTGTACAAAATTAAGTGTACAGAATTCTGTGTACAGACTACATTTAAAGAGATCAGGGAACAGAATACTGTTTAAAGAATTCAGTTTGCAGAATTCAATGTACAGTTCACAGTGTTCAGTATGCAGTGCTCAGAATTTAGTGTACAGAAAACAGTATAGAGAATTCAGTGTACAGAATTCAGTGTATAGCATTCATTGTACAGCATTTTTTAGTGTACTGAATTCAGTGTAAAGAATACAGTTTAAAGAATACAGTTTAAAGAATTCAGTGTACTGAATTCAGTGTACAAAATACAGTGTACAGAACTCAGTATACAGAATTAAGTATACAGAATATAGTGTACTGAATTCAGTGTACAGAATACAGTGTACATAATTCAGTATATAGAATAAAGGTAAAGAATTCAGTGTACAAAATTCCGAATACAGTATTCAGTGTACATATGAGTATACAGTTTGCAGATTTCAGTTAAATTGAGTGTACAGTATTCAGTGTACAGAATATAGTGTACAATATTTTGTGTACAGTATTTAGTATACAATATACAGTTAACAGATCATAGTGAACAGAATTTCAAAAGAAAAATTTATGTTTAATTGTCCAAATTGTGATCGAAAATGAAAGCTTGCTGTGATAAGCATAGAACAGTTAAATTTCCGTGTACACTGTACAGTTTTATTTTAGTAGACAAAAACTGCAAAAAAAGGTTTAAATAAAACCTGAAGCTTTTGAAGTTGTGACACCTCAGATCTAAGTTCTTGGTTTTCTTCTTCAATCTTGTGCAACCGATTTTTTAGTTCCTAATCACAATCACAATCACAATCACAATAATCACAATCACAATCACAATAATCACAATCACAATAAACATTAACATTAACATTAACATTAACATTAACATTAACATTAACATTAACATTAACATTAACATTAACATTAACATTAACATTAACATTAACATTATCATCATCATTATCATTATCATTATCATTAACATTTGTCAGTAGCGTACTAAACTTGTAAAATTCTTATCCTTGGAGATAAAATAAACCAAGAATTTAAAATAAGAGAAAATTAAGAAATATTGAAAACAACAATAATACCTTAAACTCTGCACTATTCTTGGTTGGAGTAGCTTTAGCCATTGCTTCCCCTAGTAACACAGTGTCTCCAGATCTTGAAATAATAAATACACGATTAGATTAGATCAGATTCGTTAGATTAGTTAGATTCAATAGATTAGTTAGATTAGTAGATAAGTTAGATTAGTTAGATTAGTTAGATTCGTTAGATTAGTTAGATTCGTTAGATTAGTAAGATTCGTTAGATTAATTAGTTTAGTTAGATTCGTTAGATTTTTTAGATTCGGTAGATTCGTTAGATTCGTTAGATTCGTTTGATTCGTTTGATTCGTTTGATTCGTTTGATTCGTTAGATTCGTTAGATTCGTTAGATTCGTTAGATTCGTTAGATTCGTTAGATTCGTTAGATTCGTTAGATCTGTAAGATTTGTAAGATTAGTTAGATTCGTTAAATTCGGTAGATTAGCTAGATTAGTTAGATTAATTAGTTAGATTTATTAGTTAGATTAGTAAGATTAGCAAGATTCGTTAGATTCGTTAGATTGGTTAGATTGGTTACATTGGTTAGATTGGTTAGATTGGCTAGATTGGCTAGATTGGCTAGATTAGTTAGATTGGTTAGATTCGACCAGACCAGACCAGACCATTTTGCAGAACTGAAGCAGGGAATCTCTAATATAGATATAGAAAATATCCATGAACAGGGTTACTCAAAAAGCAGGAGACGTCAGAAATAATTCTTAAAACATTAATGATTCCCTGTAGCTGTAAACTTGGTTCTTTATTTGCCAAATAATTTACCATTTAGCGTACCACTTATACCCTTTTAAAGGCAGAAAATCGAATCGAACATTCATCTTCTATAAATAAAAATGATAAATGTCCGATCATAACTCAGGAACCCCAAGTCCTATTTCCCTCAAATTCGGATTAGAAAACCGATAGAACCAGAAACGTCCTTAGCTTGGTTTACAAACTTAAAAATATAAAAGGAAAGTTAAGTTAAGCATGTTTTGTGTATTCATTTGTTCTTTGTGGGACACCCTGTGGCTAATTAAAAAAAAACTTACTTAGATTTAATGTTGGCCATCTCCTGCTGGAATGTCTTCATCTTTGTCTCGTAGTGCGCCATTAAACTTGTTTTCTCTTCCTAAAATTATCATTGTCATCAGTGTCATCATTGTCATCATTGTCATCATTGTCATCATTGTCACCATTGTCATCGTTGTCATCGTTGTCATCATTGTCATCGTTGTCATCGATGTCATCATTTTCATCATTTTCATCATTTTCATCATTGTCATCGTTATCATCATTTTCATCATTATCATCATTATCATCATTTTCATTGTCATCATTGTCATCATTGTCATCATTGTCATCATTGTCATCATTGTCATCATTGTCATCATTGTCATCATTGTCATCATTGTCATCATTGTCATCATTGTCATCATTGTCATCATTGTCATCATTGTCATCATTGTCATCATTGNTCATTTTCATCATTTTCATCATTTTCATCATTTTCATCATTTTCATCATTTTCATCATTTTCATTGTCATTGACGTCCTTGTCGTCCTTGTCATTGTCATTCATGGTCGTCGTTGTAGTATAAGTAATATGCGGAGCAGATTTATGCAGCATAGACAATTTATATTTTATTTTCAATTTAATAACATCATTATTTATTCCTCATTGTTACTCAGGAAAGGTGTATTTAAGGAACCATTGTCAATCAGGAAAGGTGTATTTAGGGAACCATTGCTAATCGAAAAGTAACTTGTTAAACGGTTAAATACTCAAAATTACGACGCCATTCTTGTGAATAGTTTTGAAAATTTGAGAAGTACCCTCGACCTCTCTTTTTTCAGTATGCCTAGTGTGCTCAACAAAAAAAACCTAATAAGTGGAGGAAAGGGGGGGCCGGGGGGCTACAAATATTGGACAATAAACTTTTCTCATAACAGATTCTGAACCAGGTTCTGTAATGCGTATGAAATAAAAATGAACTATTTTTACCTTAAGTCTGTTTATATCATACTCCTTGGCATCTTCAGCCTGCTTTAAAAACTCAACAGTTTCCTGCAAAACATTAAATCAAACATTGAAATAATTTTTAGGACAAATTTAGCTTAGTTAAAAATGTTTTTATAAATGATTTTTAAACTAAGCTTGGAACTATTAAAGATGGCGCTGAGCTACAACTGAAACTTTTGAACTTATTTATTAAATACATCTCTTATTCATAAATCCAGATCTCTCTTTGAAGATCAACGAGGCCAGAATTAATTAAGAGAAAAGTAATTGAACTAAAATAGGACAGAAAACGTAGGGTTGTCGATTGTGCATTCAGAAAAATCTGAATTTTTGAAGTAAGTTCTTTTAAAATCTAACCATACATAAACCATCTCCGGGATTACGTAAGGTGCAACAAAAAATGTGGACCCGATCAATTCAGCCGTTTTCACGTTTATCGGTTACAAACAAACACCCAAACAAACAAAGTATATGAATATTAGGCTTACAGGGCGCTTCGCGCACATTTTCTATTTCAATTGTGAACATTATCTTTTAGAACAATGTAAAAAAAATTGGCGCATTTTATGAAATAAGTGGATTTAAAAAAATTTCAAAAATCGAATTTTGGTGTAGGCAAATTTTTTCAAATTCGATCATACATAAACCATCTCTGGGATTATGTTAGGTCCCACAAAAAATGTGGGCCCAAATTGGTTCAGCCGTTTTTAAGTTTATTAGTTAAAAAACAAACAACCAAACAGAGTAAATTTATAGATATGAGTATTGAGTAAAATAAAAGTTATTAAATTGATTGAAAGGGCTAACGTTTAACTAATTTCTTCAATTTACGAACTCTGGTTGAACTATGCTCTATCTATACCTGGAGTAGTTTAATCTCTTCTCCTTTATGCTCTATCTATACCTGGAGTAGTTTAGTCTCAACTCTGCACTATGCTCTATCTATACCTGGAGTAGTTTAATCTCAACTCTACACTATGCTCTATCTATACCTGGAGTAGTTTAATCTCAACTCTGCACTATGCTCTATCTATACCTGGAGTAGTTTAATCTCAACTCTACACTATGCTCTATCTATACCTGGAGTAGTTTAATCTCAACTCTGCACTATGCTCTATCTATAACTGGAGTAGTTTAATCTCAACTCTTCACTAGGCTCTATCTATGCCTGGAGAAGTTTAATCTCAACTCTGCACTATGCTCTATCTATACCTGGAGTAGTTTAATCTCTTCTCCTTTATGCTCTATCTATACCTGGAGTAGTTTAATCTCAACTCTGCACTATGCTCTATCTATAACTGGAGTAGTTTAATCTCAACTCTTCACTATGCTCTATCTATACCTGGAGTAGTTTAGTATCAACTCTGCACTATGCTCTATCTATACCTGGAGTAGTTTAATCTCAACTCTGCACTACGCTCTATCTATAACTGGAGTAGTTTAATCTCAACTCTTCACTATGCTCTATCTATACCTGGAGTAGTTTAATCTCAACTCTGCACTATGCTCTATCTTTACCTGGAGTAGTTTAATCTCTTCTCCTTTATGCTCTATCTATACCTGGAGTAGTTTAATCTCATCTCCTTTATGCTCTATCTATACCTGGAGTACTTTAACCTCTTCTGCTTTATGTTTAATCTCTTCTCTTAGAAGTTCCAGAGCTCCATCCTCCCTCTTCCTAGATTCCTAGAATACAGGGTAAACACTAAACATAGGGAGTTCTAGGACTCCATCCTCCCTCTTCCTAGATTCCTAGAATACAGGGTAAACAGTAAACATGGGAGTTTTGGAAGTTGGTTTCTAGTGTTTGATCCTAATAATCTTATAAAGCTTTTGACTTTCAGTAGGCTCCACGAAATCTACTGAGTTTAACATAATTCAAATTCTATACTAGTTTTCTTTTAACGGATCGTGTCAATATTTTGACAGTCAAAAATTAACCAAAATGATGATATTATTATCCACCAAAAAGTATTAGAGAAGGATTTTAACCACCAAGTTTAGATTAAGGGATTGTTACCTTCAAGGTTTATATCAAGGGATTGTATCCTTCAAGGTTAATATAAAGGGATTGTATCCTTTAAGGTTCATATAAAGGGATTGTTACCTCCAAGGATTGTAGAATCTGAATCTCCTTCTCTAGATTGACCAGCTTAACCTGCAGCTGAGAACTCTTCTTCTTCTCTTCCACTAACTCCTGAACATTAAGGGTGCATCAGCAAAGTAACAAAACTTGCATGATGTTTTTTCTTGCGCCGGGCACCTCCTTTTTTAATTCTCTATGGTAGCCAGGTTCAGAGCTTTCACAAATTAAGGGTTAAAAATCCTTAACTTTTTTTTACAAATTTTTAAGGGTTAAAACGAAAATCCGCAATTTCACTTTCTTTCCCTTGAGCAAACAAAAATATTGTTCAACTGTTCTTTGGAGAAAAATTGGACAAGGTAAAAAATTTGTCTCACAATTGGATATAACTTTTTTAACCATCGGATTATTCTTCCTGACAAACCTGTGTCTCTACAGCTGAATGTTTAGTTGCTCTTTTTAATATTTTAATTTCATCTTGTCCATCCTTGAGTTGTCTTGTTAGGGTCTCCATCTTCTTATTCAACTCATCAATTCTCTTCTCTTCTCTACTCTTCTCATCCTTGGCAGTTCTAAACATTCAACAACAGGATCAGATTTTGCTAAACATTAGGTGGAAAAATATTATTTACTTGTAAACTGTGAAAGCAAAATCTGTAGAAAAATTTAAGTTTGGTATCATTATATATGATCTTCTTTCAAAAGAATTGCGTTACCGATACCATTCCCACTTTTATCAGATCAATAGTGTTTAAGAAATTGCTGTTTTCATGTCTGAGAAGTGTTTAATTCTGACAAATTATTTTTTTGTTTCTGAGGCAGAATTGCGCAAGTCACTTTCACAGAGAAACCACAATTGAAAATATACAATTTTTCAGCCAATTTCATTCTTTAGCAGACTAAGCTTTTGAGGGGTAAAAGAAAGGAGGGTTATCCCATCTTATGAATTACCTTGCTTCCTCCTTGAGCTTTCTTATTTCCTCCTCCTTCTCTTGAAGAAGTTGAACAGTAGTCTGGAACTCCTTCACCCTCTCCTCCAACCCTTCCCTCTCCTTCCTCATCTTCTCCCTCCAATCTCCCTCAGCTGTACTCTCCGCTAGTACAGATTCCAACTCTGCTAATCGTTCGCGCATTTTCTCGTCGTTCTTGCTTTCTCCCGCGCTTTTCTCTAGAGTCTTTAGTTCAGCTCTTAAGGTTTTGTTAGATACTCTCTGAGCTTCAAGCTCGTCGTTCAGAGCAGTTTCTGCTCTCTGACTTTCCTCCTCTAGCTTTTTTATCTAAAAAAGAAAACATTTATTGAGGGGTGTGCAGAACACTGTACTTTTGGAAAGAAATAAAATGAACAAATAGAGAAAGGAAAAAAAAACAAATGAAATCGAAGAGTAAAAAAAGCCTAAAAAGAAGAAAAAAAATATTTGAATTATCTTTTCTAAATATTCAATTGGGCTCTTTTCCAGTTTTTAAATAAGATTTTAATAAGAGATTTTCATTTCCCACAGATTTTTTAATGCAGAGCTAATTTTTTAAAATTCACTATTTTCACCTTTTTAAGAAGGTTTGATATCTCCTCCTTTCCTGAGCTCTCCTTGGCTTCCTTTTTCACTTCTAGTTTCTCAAGCTCAGATATTTTCAGTTCCTTAAAAGTAATGATTAAAATCAATATATATATTTTATACTAGCTGAAGTGCCCGGCATTGCCCGTGGAATTTTGAAAAGACTCTCTGAAATTTTTAAAAAAATTTTACAGTAAAAAAAATATTTTTTTTTTAAAAGCCTCTGTTACCCTAAGACCCTAAGGGTACCCATTGGTCCCGCCGTTTGGCCAGCTATAACCTACATATATATATATATATATATATATATATATATATATATATATATATATACATACACATTCAAATATATATATTTGGACAAAGAGCTTTATATTACAGATTTGCATAACAATAAATATTTTTGACTTGACTGTGTGTTTGCTAGTTTTCATACAACAAACGTCCAAACGGCTGAACCGATCGGACCCTATCTCATATGCTCTCTTACAAGGGCCACTTTTGGCCGATACAAATGAAAATTGATCGATTTCTTCAAATTTTAAATCTATCATACTGACAGAAAATGGCAACTTGAAAATCAAGATTTTAAAGCTAAAATTGTTACTTGAATATTTATACCATTTTCAACTACAATTTGAAAACAATTCTTTTCGGATTGACAGAGTTTTATTTCTATAATTTTTTTACCTTTTCCATAATTATATCTTCTAGTTCCCTGATATAAGAATCCTTAGTGGCCAGCTCTTTTTCCAGGCTTCCGGTTCTACCCTCTAGTTCAATTATACTGGTTGTACCTGAACAATAGTATCAATCAAATACCCCCCCGAACATATAAAGTATAAAAGTATAAAGACTCAGGGTTCCTCCCAGGTTTTTTGTGGCAGGTCAGGATAAAAGCAAACGTGGCAGAAATTACACACAGTTTTCTGCGGCGGCTAAAACAATTTTGTGGCCGATTTTAAGCTTGTTAATAATTTTTGTGGCAGATTATATGCATTAAGGATTTAAGTTTCTAAGCTTTAATTTCATGTGTGGCAATTTTTTTTGGTTTTAGATAGAAGTGTGTCAGGGTATAGCTTTCTATATAATTTCTTATGTGTTAACATTATTTGCTGGCAGACTTTATGTATCTGAATACTTTCAGTGAAAACTTGGGCCATTTGATGTGTTAACATTATTTTGTGCCATTTTTTTTAGCTAATTCATTATTTTTGTGGCAGATTTAATGAATTAAGTTTATGTATGTTAAAGCTCATTCATTATTTTTGTGGCAGATTTCATGAATTAAGATTACGTTTGTGGCAGATTTAAAGCTTGTTCATAATTTTTGTGGCAGATTTCATGCATAGAGATGATGTTTGTGGCCGATATAAAGCTCATTCATAATTTGTGTTGCAGTTTTCATGCATTAAGTTTGTGTTTGTGGCAGATTTAAAGCTCATTCATAATTTTTGTTCCAGATTTCATGCTTTAAGATTATGTTTGTGGCAGATTTAAAGCTAATTCATGATTTGTGTGGCAGATTTCATGAATTAAGATTATGTTTGTGGCAGACTTAAAGCTCATTCATAATTTTTGTGGCAGATTTCATGCATAAGGTTTATGTTTGTGGCAGATTTAAAGTTCATTCATAATTTCTGTGGCAGATTTTATGCATTACGATTATGTTTGTGACAGATTTAGAGCTCAATCATCATTTTCGTGGCAGATTTCATGCTTTAAGGTTATGTTTGTGGCAGATTTAGAGCTCATTCATAATTGTTGTGGCTCATTTCATGCTTTAAGTTTATGGTTGTGTTAAAGCACATTCATTATTTTTGAGGCAGATTTCATGAATTAAGATTGTTTGTGGCAGATTTAAAGCTCATTCATAATTTTTGTGGATGATTTCATGCACTAAGATTATGTTTGTGGCAGATTAAAAGCTCATTCATCATTTTGTGGCAATTTTTATGCATTATATTTTATGCGTTAATTGATATCTTTTCCCGAAAATTGGCAGATTAGTTCTCTAAATTGGCAATTTTTTTCCCTTAATTGGCAGATTTTTGCCCAAAACTTTCAAATTTGAAAGTGGCAGGTCAGTTGGGTCAGGTAAACTGACCCAAATTTGGTCTGGGAGGAACCCTGTATTAAGTATAAATCATAAATAATCATATTAAAAAAACCTTATCTCTTAATGATTATCATTTTTATTTGCAGAGAACCCATCATTCAATGAAATAGGGGTCGACGCTCCTGTATTAGTATTCGAAAAAAATTTGGGAGTAAATTCAGAAAGTTAAAATTCCAATAAAAAAGAAGGGAAGTGGTGGTCAATGGTCATTAAAGATTTTTTTTTTTGGCGAAACATTAATGTTAATTACTTACTCTGGTTCTCTATGTGTTCATTCAGTTTATCAGTCATAGCACCAATTCTTTCATCAAGTTCCTTTTTCTCCTCTTCTCTCTCCTTCTTCTCCTTCTCTAGATTTGTTTTTACAACTATAATCTCCTTTTCCAATCCATCCTTCTCTGTTTGTATTTTCTCCTTCTCCACTTTCAGATTATCTAATTCTGATCTTATTTCGGCAAGTTCAGATTCAAGTTCCAGACTCTTCTCAGAGCTCTCCTTTATGTTTTGTAACTCCGTCTTCAGGTTCTCTAGCACAGTGTTCTTCTCTTCTACTTGGGATATCAAGGCCTTCACTTCTTTCAGAGTTTTCTCCTGAAAATGTAAAAAAAAAAACCTATAACTGTTCATTCACAATTGATAGCTTTGGATCCAAATCCCTTGATCCGGATTTGAATTTTTGGGTTTCAAAACATAAATCTCAAATGTCAACTAATGATCTTTAAAGAACTTTTTTGACTAAATATTGCCTTTTTAAAGGACATGGCCGTAATAAAATTAAATTAAATGTATTCTTTAAGTTATAAGGTATTAAATTTGATATCTACATTCTTTTTAAACATTATCCCTCAAAAACGGACAGTTTTTTGTAAAGCAAAATGAATCAAAATTATGTGAAATAATATTTTATAAAAACCTTTTCCATGGTTTCCAACTGATTTTTCTCCTCCATATCTTCCAACTTCTTCTCCATTTCTTCCATCTCCTTCAACTCCTTCTCCATCTCCTCCATCCTTTCCTTCCTTCTCTTCTCCAGTTCCTCCTCCTTCTCCTGGATCTCCTTCAGGATTCTATTCTTCTCTTTCCTTTCATTGCAGAGTTGACTTTCAAGAACCATCATTTCATCCCTTGAGATTGAAAAGTAGAAAATAAATAAATTCTCACTTAAATATATTCTCACTTAAATATATTCTTAAATGACGAATTAGTTGTAAAAGATCCCTTAACTAAAAAGTTAAATGTCCGATTCACAAGGGGTACCTTTACAACAATAAGATAAATATTGTTGTTTTTAATCTTAAAGTGTTGAATTCTTTTAATTTTATTCCTAGTCTATGCTGCATAAATAATCATCAAGTGACAAGGATAGCTTCATCATTTGTGATCAGACGGAAGTTTAAAGGTACCGTTGAGAATGGAACATGCAACCTTTTCTTTTTTTAATTGAGGGCTTAAAAATTACATCGACAATTCTTTAAATTTCAGTGATTCGCTGGAAGTGATAAACTTGATTATGTTTATTAGGGTAATACCCCAGTTTGCGACAAAATATAGAAATATTGTCTCACTAATAACACTCAGGCTAATATTGTTCTCTATGTTGTCAGTTTGCGACAAAATATAGAAATATTGTCTCATTAATAACACTCAGGCTAATATTGTTCTCTATGTTGTCAGTTTGCGACAAAATATAGAAATATGGTCTCATTAATAACACTCAGGCTAATATTGTTCTCTATGTTGTCAGTTTTCACAGGATGTTTTTTTAAAACCTATGGGAAGTGGTCTACATAGCTCAAAAAAAAAAAATATTTTTTGAATTTATCATGTCATATTTCATTTTCTTCGTAATTGTCTAAAATGATTAAATCCATTGAAATTTTGACTGCGTTAGGTTAAAAAACCTCCAAAAAGTTTATCAATGCTAAATAAAGATTCACTAAATAAGAATGGAAAAACACTGATATTTATTATATAAATGAGTTAAAACTGCTGAGCAAGACAATGATAGAAAGGATAACAAAGCCAAGGTACTAATGCAAGGAAAGTTAATTGCGGTCGCATATACTCTGCGTACATATTGAAACCAGTTCTCTCTGGGCCGACTTTGTAAACAAGAATAGATGCATCAGTGTTCGTTTAGTATCCGAAAAGGTTAAAAGCATTTAATTTTGATAATTTAGAAAATTCACTTAGTAGTTTCCTATGACCAAAATCTTTCATAGATTATTTTTATGAAAACGGATTCCATGTCAGGCTGTGACATCCGTCTTGTGTTTACTTTTCCGCCCAATGCAAAGACAGTACACTGCAGAACAAAAAATGCGCACACCTCTGAAATAACTTTCCTTGAATTAGTACCTTGAACAAAGCACTGTTATGTATTATAATTGAAATTGATAATAGCACAAATTTTCTCTTGTTAACTTTAACTAAGACTATCAGTTTTACCCAACTTCATTCAGTAATAACCCAAAAACAATGGAATAGGAAGACGACATTATAAGAATACTTAAGTGTATTTGATGTTGAAACAAAGCAAATTTGACACTTATAAAATCACTAATGTCTTGAAATGGGTCTGTTTACTCAGCACCATTGCTGTGTCTCTTGTGCTCATTGTACTTTTCAAAGTTACAACCTGATTCCTAAAGGCGTCTTCCTATTCCAGAGTTTTATTGTTATCACTGTAGTTTACCTGGCGGATTTTAAACTCTTCTTTAACTCCTCTGTCTCCTGCTCCTAATTAAATAAAAAATAACTAGATGAAGAATTTAAGACTTCAGACATGATTTAAAGGAATGTACACGTAAATTAAAGTAACCTTTAATTTTAGGGATGAGAATATTTGAGTTAGTGGCAAGAACTCAGTTCCTTTAGGTAGATTTTTAATAAACCAGTCGATAACAGGAAATAACTTTTTAATAAAAAAAATCTTAAAATTCAAGCAATTTTTCAACGTATAACTGGATGAAATCTTATTCTCAAATCTAAAAAAATAAAACTGGATGAAATCTGTATAGATACAGGTATAACAAGATGCATAAAAAGAAATTTAAATAAAGTCACCTTCAAAATTAACTTCTCGGTCAGCTCGAAGTCTTCTGTTTCAAGAATAGATTTCTCCGAGTTCTCTGTCCTCAGCCGGGCACTGTTCTTCTCCAGGTCCTTTCGGAGCTGTTCCTGCTCCTTAAGCAACCCATCCCTCTCCACCTTAAACTCATTCTGCTCCTTGATCAGATCCTCCTGCTCGCTCTTCAGCAGGATGTTCTCCTCGGTCAAGGATTCAACCACGTTCCTCAGCTTGAAGAGTTCATCATCCTAAACAAAGAAATTCACATTAAAAAAATATCAACAAAAATCTAGAAAACTTGAATTAGTAATTTCCCTGAAAATCTAGAAAGCCCTTCGTGTGGGTCAAAATAGCTGAAACGACCAGAGGCCGAATTTAAAGAATTTGAGCCGCGGCTCAAATATGGTTGGTCCCACTTAAAATCGTATTCATTTTTTCAAGATTTAAGTCGGCGCTCAATTGAAACCGGTTTTTGGTGTATTTAAGACGCGGCTCAAATCCATTAAATTCGGACATAGGTCTAATTTATCTCACACGACCCCAAGAACGGTATTTTTGTCCAAGTGGAAATATTTTGCCTCGAAATATATATTTTTTGATCCGCCCTCAGGAGAGCAGGAAAATCTGCGAACTTTGTCTTGTTATTATTTAACAATGTAGGAAAAGCTAGCACAGTGCAGATATATCTTCACCAAAATGATTGACACGACGCGCCCTGTAAACCTAGTTATGTAATTAAAGTTTTAGACGCGTAACTTAAATTAAAAAAAAAAAAAATCTTATTAAATTGATCTTGATCTTTATACCTCTAGACTAGAATCGTCCACTGATCGAGCAGATCTAGCTTCGTCCAACTGCAGTTGAAGAGTCTCCAATTCGTCCTTGAGACGAATATTTTCGTCCTTTAAATCAGAAATCGTCTTTGCCAACTCAAGGTTAGACTTCTCGCTTTTCTTCAAATCGTTCTGAAAAGATGTTTTTTTGCGATAATTTAAACTTATAATACTCACTTAGTCTGACAAAATGGATTTAACTGACAACAATGGATTTGACTGTCAAATGTGACTTAACGGACAAAGCTGACAAAGAAAACTTAACTAAAGAGAATTAGTTTGACTGACAAAACCAACTTGACTGACTGAGATGACTGGACTGCCTAATTTAACTCGTACTTTCAGACCACTTACAGCATGACTGAAATGACTTAACTGACCTTGATTTCGTCTAGGTAAATGTTGACCTCCATCTCCTGACTACTACTGAGCTTCTCACTCTTCAGCTCAGCTAACTCTTCAATCAACTTTGTCCTGTTAATACAGACATTAATTGGAGAGGTCGCTGAACAAACACTGCCGATTCAAATCATGAATCATCGATTCAAATCTTCATGAATCTTAAACTTTGGATCGGTAATTCTGGATTTAAACCGGCGGCGGTATGAAGTTCAGCTACCTAGCTCAAATTCATTAACTTCAATCCCCTCCATCCCCCTGGCCCCGTATACTTTAGGACTACGAACGTTTAACATACAACAAAGCCAGAGAATAGTCTTAAAACTTTAAATCGTTAAAAATAACGAAATTAAATTTAATCAGTTTGAATCATAATTGATCCCGATATCCACACTGGTAACTATTGAATTTATGCAGAATCTGCTTGATCTCTTGATACTAGATATCAGCGCACTTACCGAATAAAAATTAAATTACTACAAGATCGAGATCAACCATTGATCCCGATCCCGATATCCTCAATACAAGAGTTGCAAGCTCAGGTCTGCCTGCTGAGCGCTAAGTATAAAACTATACCTTGAGACAAGAAGCTGTTGCTTTTCCTCCTGCAAGATAACCAATTTTCCTCCCTCACTTTCAGACTTCAGTTTCTCAAGACAATCTTGTGTGCTCTTTAGTTCACTTTGAACATCATCTAAACAAAGGATATATCTATAAAATAAAACAAGACATTCGTATATATATATATATGTTGCCTATAGCCGGTCAAACGGCAGGACCGAATGGGCTAAATTTTTTTGTGGAAACTCATGGGTGGCCGTGTTGTAGGCTAAAAAAATCGAAATCATTTTTTTTCCACGGGCAACGCCGGGCCCTTCAGCTAGTTGGATATATATTTAAAAAACATTATTTTCAAAGATTTGTGGAGGGTTGGAAAAGGACTTTACTTTACCCAAAAAAATATTATTTTACCCAATTTAGCGATAAAAAACTCTGAACTTTAAAACCATTCCAAACATGAGAGAAAATTTTTCTTTTTAAAAGGGGGGAAGGGGAATGATGTTTTAAGAAAATGTACACCCCATGGGCTTCTTTGCAACTAGGCACAAGTTCAGAAAACCCCATATTTTTGTGTAATTTTATTATATTCAAAGGAAACGGATGGAGAGCAACATTTTAACCCTCTGGTTCGTTCCGGGTCCTCAAAATTATCTAATGTAATATCAACCAAATCTTCCTAATCATTAAAGGTTAAATCAAGTTTAAATAATCGTCAGAGAAAAAATTAAATTAAAAATTTGAAAATTTGTTTTTGGTTAAAGGGGCTAAAAGTGACTGCGTAACTTTAAGTGACATTCTAAGCAAAGATGGCAATGTCCGATTCACAACGGTCCCTTAAAAGCTTTGCAAGATCAAGTATGAATTAGAGATAAATGTTCATGATATTAAAAACTTATTATTTTTAATTGACCTGCGCATTTCTATACTAAAGAAACAAACATATGAATTATATGAACTATCAGAACGGAACACTTTTAAACATAGAAAATCGACGCTTTCTTTTACATTATTGACCAGAGAATAGTTTCAAGGGCATCATTGTGTCTGTGATTAGGGTATTGGCATCCTGGTGGGTTACTTTAAACACTTTTAGAACTGTAATTTGTTAAATAAGATGCGGATCCGAGATACGGATCCAGGATTCGGATCCAAGATACGGATCCAGAATTCGGATCCAAGATACGGATCCAGAATTCGGATCCAAGATACGGATCCAGGATTCGGATCCAAGATGCGGATCCAGGATACGGATCCAGGATTCGGATCCAGGATTCGGATCCAAGATACGGATCCAAGATACGGATCCAAGATACGGATCCAGGATACGGATCCAAGATACGGATCCAGGATTCGGATCAAAGATATGGATCCAGGATTCGGATCAAAGATACGGATCCAGGATTCGGATCCAAGATATGGATCCAGGATTCGGATCCAAGATACGGATATACGGATCCACGGATCCAGGATTTGGATCAAAGATACGGATCCAGGATTGGGACAAAAAAAATGGATTCCAAGTACTAGGGATAATATTCTTACCAAGGAACTTCTGAGCGGTGTTGTACTTCTCCTTGATGAGGTTCAGCTCCTTTTCCAACCCCATCCTAACCTCCTCATTAGCCTCAAGCTTTTCCTAAAAAAAATATTCCAGCAAATCTAATCTTAAAAGATGTTGCAATTTTTAACTGAAAAAACAAAGCGAATCAAAGGTCCTGAATTAAAAACGCTATAAAATCTTTGAATTAATAATGATGAAGGCGGACAAATTTTAAGATAAACAAATGCAAATTATCTAAGGTTACATTGAAAAAAAACCCGCGAAATTTGGATCCAGTTTTTATATACATATCTATATATAATATACAATACATAGAATATGGATAAATAATTATATCATTATCTAAATTTATAATTTACTTGTTTCCAATAAACATAAAAAACGTCTGAACCGATCGGGCCCAAATTTTGCGAGACAACTCACACGACCACAGAGAACTGGGAAGAGTTAAGGCTGGTTGAAATTTAAAAAATGTCGAAGCCGCGAATTTTTTTATTGAAAACGATGAAAAAATGGCGACATTAAATTGAGAATAGAAAAGGGGAAACAAAGCACCTGGTTTCAGACTAAATTAAACTTACTTTCTGTTCGTAAACTTGTTCTTCAAGCTCCTCCATTTTTGTGTCCTTCAGAACAAAATTTCAGTTCATTTGCTTAACCAAAGGAGAGGACAGAAAGATGACTGAAATCACTGAAGTATTTTGTGTACAATATATGCGACAACTAACAACGATCATTTTGAAAACGATCGTTTTTGAAAAGGATGAAACTAAGTTATGATAGTTTTTAAGAAGAATAAACGAATCAATCGTTTTCAAAACGATCATTCCGGAAAACGACAGTTTAAACAAGAATAGTTTTCAAAATTGGAATAACAATCGTTTTAGAATGAAAACGATGATTTTGAAAACAATTGTTTTGGAATGAAAACGATAGTTATGAAAACGATCTTTTTGGAATGAAAACGACAAATAAAGCATATTTCATTGAACAATAAAAATCTTAATCGACAAACCACGGTTCGAACGAGAAAATGTGCTTAAATAAAGTTTAAACAAAACGATAGTTTTTAATTCAAAATATGGTTTTTTTCCCTCTCGTTTTTGTATTTGAAAGCTTAAAATTAACACTCAGCCTTTTTCTAAAAACGATTGTTAGTAAGTTTTGAAAATTACAAAACGAAAGTAATAACTATCGTTTTTCCGATTTTTTTTTTGAAAACGATGCCCAGCCATTTTCACAACCATAAATCTAATCACTTTGATCATCCCTCTCTAATGGGTATATTAACGATGCACATCCCTTTTAACAACCATAAATCTAATCACTTTGATCATCCCTCTCTAACGGGTATATTAATAATGAACTCTCTAACGGGTATATTAATAATGAACTCTCTAACGGGTATATTAATAATGAACTCTCTAACGGGTATATTAATAATGAACTCTCTAACGGGTATATTAATAATGAACTCTCTAACGGGTATATTAATGATGAACTTTCTAACGGGTATATTAATGATGAACTCTCTAACGGGAATATTAATGATGAACTCTCTAACGGGTATATTAATGAACTGAATTCCTTGTCGTCAAGTTGGTTGTTTATCTCCCGGAGTAGGACGTGTGACTCCTCCAGCTGGGTCTCCAGGTCCTCAACCATTAGGCCCTGCTGAGTCACCTACACGGAGATTAGACATTAAATAAATATGAATCCAATGAACGTCAAAAAGCAGGGGCCGATATAATTTCTTATATCAAAGGGATCGGAGTTGAAAGTACATTTAGGGGCATGCAAATATACCTTCTGTGTCATTGCGAACTTAGGTAAGTTTTTTTTTCTGATTTGATACCTCACATTACTAATTTTCATTGATTGAATATCTCACCATTTTTGGAGGTTATTATCGAAGCGAGATCAAAACGGAGGTCGGATATATATGTCTATATCAGCGTATGACTTATGTGGTAGCAAAAAATATGAAAACATGTCTGATTAAGTTTAAATAATTTAATTAGAGTAAAAAAAGTGGTATTTTCCCGTATATTTCAGTTCATTTATGTCAAATGGAGGTCAATGACCTCCGAACTCAAATTTTCTTCGTGATCTTTGCAGATGACCACAATTAGAGGCTGCATGCAAATGTCAGCCTTCTATCCCTTCTATCTCAATTATTAGGACCAAACACCTGGTGTCACAGGCTGGATGAAATAATTGTTTTTAAACATTGATTTTTAAACTTTTTTAATGTAAAACCCACTATTGGAAACAGAAAAATATACGAAATTTAAATTGTAACTCTTTGATAATAAATACAAAGAAAGAGTGATTGGAAAGTTAAAAAAGAAAAGTCTAAATAATAAGAAGCCTCTTAAAAACAAAATACATTCTGTGTTAACAACTGTCACAGCATTTTCTAGTTTCTTAATTTCTTCCTGTTTCTCCAAAAACTCATCACCTGCCTCCTAAATCAAGGGATTAAAACAACTGCAGGGGTATATCAGGGGATTAAAAGAACTGCAGGGGTATATCGGGGGATTAAAAGAACTGCAGGGGTATATCGGGGGATTTAAAGAACTGCAGGGGTATATCAGGGGATTAAAAGAACTGCAGGGGTATATCGGTGGATTAAAAGAACTGCAGGGGTATATCAGGAAATTAAAAGAACTGCAGGGGTATATCAGGGGATTAAAAGAACTGCAGGGATATATCGGTGGATTAAAACAACTGCAGGGGTATATCAGAAGGGGGGAGATATTACTAAAGTAATCATTTTAGAAGATTGAGGAAAACATAAAAAATTAAACATTAATTTGCAGGTCCCTCCGCCTTTGGATACTTTAGAACGAAAAAATTATTAATCTATGTAATGAATCAAGACATTCGTATGTTTATGTTTGTTAGGATTATTTTCAGAACTCCTGGCGCAGTATATAAGAAAATTTCCGATTGTTGTCATCATATTCATATGGTTGCATATATCACATTAATATACAGAGTATATTATATTCAATGATTACGAATATCAAGATAAAAAGTAAAGGACATTTATTTCTTTTTTTTGGTATATATATGTTGCGTATAGCTGGCCAAACGGCTGGACCGATTGGGCTGAAACTTTTTGTGGACACGTATGGGTGGCCGGGGGGTGTTATAAGCTAAAAAAAAATTTCCCATTTTTTTAAAAATTAAAAAAAAAATTCCCATTTTTTTTATAGTTTTAAATAAAACAGCAAATAAAAACCAAATTTTGTTTGTGCTTTGCTGTACTGTCCTAATATAAGGAGAAAAAATATAAACCACTGAGAAACTATCAACATATTGACCATCAAACTAACCGATTTATATGTCAGTAAAATTATTGATCTTTTAGAAAGCTAAATAATTGCTAGATTATTTCAGATTTCGTCATTTTCAGACTAATAAAAAATTCGTTACTTAGATAACGGTTAGAAGGAAAAAGCTGTTGATCATTGTCGGCAATAAGGAACTGTATCAATGATTCAAGAAGATTTAAGGGATAAACTTGCACGCTAATACGGTTAAAAGGACAAAGCTGTGAATCCTTGTTCTTGGTGATCAGTAACTGTAGCCAGCAGGGCAGTTTTATAACTCAAAACTAAATTTCAGCTAAAATTAATCCAAGAAGATTAATAACATGAAGATAATGTAGAAATAGAACCTGTAGAAGTTCCTTCATGTCTTGACACTCGTCTTCCTTAGCAGCCATGCTGTTCATTAGGTTGGTCACCTAGATCATCAACATTGTCATCATTTTGATTATTGTCATCATAGTCAGTCACTTTGGTCATCATTGTCATCAGAAGCTATGGTCATCAGTGGCTATGGTCATCATTGCCATGATTGTCATCATTGTCATGATTGTCATCATTGCCATGATTGTCATCATGGTTATCATGGTCATCACGGTCATGAAAGTCATCAGGTCAAGATTGTCATCATTGTCATTGACATGATTGTCATCATTGTCATTGACATGATTGTCATCATTGTCATTGACATGATTGTCATCATTGACATGATTGTCATCATTGACATGATTGTCATCATTGACATGATTGTCATCATTGACATGATTGTCATCATTATGTCATCATTGTCATCATTGTCATCATTGTCATCATTGTCATCATTGTCATCATTGTCATCATTGTCATTATGGCGATCATTGGTATCATTGTCATAGTTATCATAATTTTCAACATTATCAGCAAATCAAGATGGTCATCCTTCCGAACATGATTATCATATTTATCCTAGATATCCTAGATATCCTAGATATACCTGTATCTTCAGCTCACTAATCTGTGATTCCTCGCTTTCTAACTTGTCCATATTCAACTTTTGATCTTCGTGGAGTCTAAAACAAGAAAATCTATGAAAAAATGTCAATAGCAGACACTTTTTCAATATCTGTAACTTTGCTAGTAGTTCCCACAGATTTTAACTCTCTGAATCCTAATCAGTGAACAAGTCAAGTGGCATAAAATCAAATACAAATACAATGTTCTCAAAACAAATACAGAGTTACCCACAAAAGAGAAGACTTTAATATCGACACACAACTCATTAAATATGACGATGTTAAGGTTAAATCTGATCTTCTGTCTTGAATATAGAGGTGTGCTGGTCAACTTAATAATTTAGCTAGCTTTTACCTTCAGTGAACCGTAAGCGAAAGAAAAAAAGAGAAAAAATGCCGTGCCGTAGCCTCTAAAGCCTTATCCTTCCATGGATAATCCTGTATTTTGTGTTATCTTTTTTGTGACCATAGGGAGAGAAGCTCCCTTTCGCCTCTTGTTGAATATGAACAAATTTCAGCAAGTGCTTGAATGAAAAACAGCTTAATTTACCTATTCTTCGTTGCAAGAAGTTCCCTGCCTATCTCAGCAGCTAATCGCTGCTGATCCGCTAGTTGGAACTGTAAGCTGCTATTTTGTTCTTGAAGTTTGTCCTTAACCTCATTACTTGCTTTAAGTGTGTCCTTAACAAGTAAACATTTATCATTTAATACTTTATACACTATGTTTCAGTGCTCTGCACCCGGTGTGATGTGATAATCAGCCCTGGCGTGAAATAATGCCCGGGCTACTGCATTCTACATTTTGACACTTTCTCCACATTATTAAATTATAAAAGCATGTTTATACACTTTCCATGTGTAAACTTTGTTGTTAGATAAGTTTTTAAATGTATTAATACTTGAAAAATGTAAAAAAAAAAAATAATTTCCGGTTCGAATGTCATCTTCCTCTTGAAAGAATTTAATAACAAAGGTATTTTAGATTCAATCACTATGGCATGTACAATTTATATTTATATATGATTATAAGCAAAGTTAAAACTTATATTATATAAAGCAAACGCAAAAATTCAGTAACTGACTTAAGTGGAATTGAATTGAGAGTTAGTTCATTCAACCATTAGTCCAATTGACATAGCAGCAGATAATTGCATCTCATGGTTTTGGTAAATTAAATGATACCTGAACCAAGTATTGATAAAGCCCAATATTATAACCTCTCCCCCCAAATAAAAAAATGGAAAACAAAATAACAAAATGCCTTTTGATTACTTGTTTTTCATTTCAATGCAATCTGCATGTAACTGTTCTAATTTTTACACATGATTAAGTAATTTGAACTTATTGACAATTTGACAATTTGTAAAATATTTGCTACGAAATTATATAAAACAAAAATCTAATTTATTCTTAAGACGTTAATCTTAAATGTTGTCTTGAAACTTTCAACATAATCTTTCAACAGTAGGAACTGGTCTATGTACGAAGGAAACGCAGTGTGATCTCAGCATTAAAATCTAATTTCTAAAAAAATCTTTAAATTTTGACTGAATATTCAAAATGATAAGGATCCTAAGTAGTAAGCACTGTCGAAATAATAAATGATGGATTTCAGTCTATATTTTCTCCGAGTTAACATTTTGCACAACGCACCATTTCGTTTGGTTAAAGCAGTGCTTAGGATCCATTAAATTTTTTAAGCGGATCCGGATCCGGATCCTGGATCCGCACTGGAAAAAATGGATCCGAATCCAAATCCGGATCCAGGTCATTTCTTTGAGATTTACTGAATTTTTTTAACGAAAAATAATTTTCGATTTTTTGTTTTAATTTCATCCTAAAACTTGCATTCAGAAATGAGGAAATTTTTATAATCTCTTTTTTTCAAAAGTTTAGAGTTGGGTTTTAGGAGTAAAAAAGTTTTTTTTTTCAGTTTTTGGTTGATATTTTACCCCTTGGATCCGGATCCGTGGATCTGCATATTTTTGCGGATCCGGATCCAGGAAGCCAAAAACTTGCGGATCAGGATTCTAAGCACTGGTTTTATTGTTTTCGTGTAGTATTAATTTACCTTTAGGGCCTGTTCCACTGATCCTGCCTCCTGCAGTTGGTTATTCAAGTTCTCAAACTCCTTACACTTTTCAGAAACCTTAGAAAATATGTATTCAAGTTCTCAATCTCTTTATACTTTTCAGAAACCTTAGAAAATATGTATTCATGTTCTCAATCTCTTTATACTTTTCAGAAACCTTAGAAAATATGTATTCAAGTTCTCAATCTCTTTATACTTTTCAGAAACCTTAGAAAATATGTATTCAAGTTCTCAATCTCCTTACACTTTTCAGAAACCTTAGAAAATATGTATTCAAGTTCTCAATCTCTTTACACTTTTCAGAAACCTTAGAAAATATGAATCTGAAGCTAAAGCTTAATTTCACTTGTCTCAAATCCTCCCCCGTTAATCTTTGTAATAAAGCTCCTCGCTCTATATTAACATAACTTATAACTGAACAAACGACTGAACCGAACTCGGTTTTTTCCCAAAGGATTTAAAAATTTCACGGGCAACGCCGGGCACTTCAGTTATAAAAGAGATAAATAAAAAAATAAGAAAATTAGAAAAGAAGCTGGAAATAAAATAAAATAAAGGGACACAAGTTTCCTTTTTATAAAGTTTAATAACTTTCAGATTTTATACAAATTGTTACAAAGACGAAAAATTTCGATTGAAATTAGAAGAGGAATTTTTTTCCTGTATTGCGACTCCATCAGAATATGAAAATTAATTTATTTTTAGATTAGGCGGGGTGGGGGAGATGGAACTGATTTAGAGAACTGCCAGTGTGTTTTAAACTGTTTCTCCATTACTGAAAAGAACAGACCAGAGTCCAAATTTAATGAATTTGAGCCGTGTTTCAAATCCGCCAAAAAACGGTTTTAATTGAGCGCCGGCTTAAATCTTGAAACATTGATTACACTTTTAAGTGGAACCGACAATGTGAACCACGGCTCAAATTCTTTAAATTCGGCTTAAGATTGATAACTTAAAATTTCTGTTTTAGATTTTATTAACTTAGATATTTTAGAATCAGGAGAATATGGGATTTCAACGTGTTTATTTTTCTTAAACCTTCCTTTGAACTGTTTCTCACTTTTATTTTCTAACAGAATTTACTCCTAACCATTCTTCAATGAAAAAAATTTACCTTAAATAATGATTTTTTTCAGTCTTACCTGATTTTCTAAAGATGCAATTTTCATCTCATTTCCATCAAATTCCTCGCCCGAATCGCCGACACGCTTACGCTTGTTTCCCTTATTCTAAACAAACAATAATTGTGATATATATATATATATAATCGGATGATCAAACTTTTAAATTCCAGACAACGCCGGGTACCCAAAGATACTGAAATTACAGACAAAGCCGAGTACTAAAGCTATTAGTATTCAAGACATAGCCTGGTATGAAATTTGCTATTAAATTCCAGGCAAAGCTGGGAACCTTAACTTTCTAATTCCAGACAAAGCCGGGTACCCTATTTATAGAATTCCAGACAGAGCAGGGACCCAAGCTATCAAATTTCCAGACAGATCTGTGTACCAAAGATTTTGAAATTCATTCAGATTTGGGTTTCCAGGCAAAGCCGAGTGACCCAAGAACTACCTTGTAGGCAAGTTGAAGTTGTTGTATTCTCCATTCACTTCGTTCCTTCATATTCTCCCTCTCCCTCTCTAACCGTCCTGTGTGCATCTCTTCGATCTTAAATAAACAAAACTTGTCATTGTGGATATCGAGATCAATGTTAAATCTCCTCGATTAAGGATAATAAGATTAATCTAGTTTGTTTTTAATCTTTGTGAAGAAACAATCTCAAGAACTGACGAGGGTCAACCCAGACCGAAATATATTTTCAATAAATGTGGAACTAACATATATTTTTTTACTCTACAGAGGTTTGGTCGATCACCAGCACCGAATTTTAAGATTAATCTTAACAATAATATCCCGGTAAGAATATGAAGAGCCAATCAGAAGCCGAGAATTTTTTGAAATTTTGCCCGGGATAAATTAGAAAACTATCATTGGTCGGAATCAAGCATGAATATTGGATATCCAAAAGAGCGGATTGAGAAGAAAATCAAAATTAAGCTTCTTCTCCATCTAATAAAGAATTACAAATTAAATTAATTCCTCTTCGATATCCTGTGGTGTTTAGTGGTCATACACTGCAGGGATAACTCTACATTTAAATTTGTTCACAATGGATATTGAGATCAAGCATTCCAATCCCTATACATAAGTTTTGACTATTTGGATTTTGACCATAAATCACACAGAAATTTTAATTAATTAATGATTGTTGGAGAAACTACACAATTTTCTTCGAGACAACTTTTCCCACGTTTTTCCTCATTATTTTATCACGTTTTCTATCAACTCATGAAAAAAAATCAATTAGATGAAAATTTATGCTGGGACCACGTGATATCCATTATGAACGGCTCAGTAACATTATGCCTAGTTCGTGAATGCCTAGTTCGTGAATGCCTAGTTCGTGAATGCCTAGTTCGTAAATGCCTAGTTCGTAAATGCCTAGTTCGCGTATCCCTAGTCCGTAAATGCTTAGTTCGTAAATGCCTGGTTCGTGAATGCCTAGTTCGTGAATGCCTAGTTCGTGAATGCCTAGTTCGCATATCCCTAGTCCGTAAATGCTTAGTTCGTAAATGCCTAGTTCGTGAATGCCTAGTTCGTGAATGCCTAGTTCGTGAATGCTTAGTTCGTGAATGCCTAGTTCGCATATCCCTAGTCCGTAAATGCTTAGTTCGTAAATGCCTAGTTCGTAAATGCCTAGTTCGTGAATGCCTAGTTCGCATATCCCTAGTCCGTAAATGCTTAGTTCGTAAATGCCTAGTTCGTGAATGCCTAGTTCGTGAATGCCTAGTTCGTGAATGCCTAGTTCGTGAATGCCTAGTTCGTGAATGCTTAGTTCGTGAATGCCTAGTTCGTGAATGCCTAGTTCTGATTGTTAAGACAACTTTATTCCTATATTTCTGAATGCCTAGATAACAAAAGAGTGCATTGAATGCCTAGACAATGTATTTCAACGAGATATAAAAATATTCTAGAGAGTTAAAAACATATATTTCGGGAACATTTTTACAGAAATCCGCAAACAATGTGCAATTTTTTCTTTCTTTTATATAGAAAATATAAGATGATTCCTAGTGAGATATAATAAAATATGTAATAAATCTCTAGGCATTCAATTCGCTCTTATGTTATATATAGGCAAAATGTTACTCAGTAATATAAACTAATGTTATCCTTTGGTCAAGGAATGATGTGGATTTATATATAAAGTTGTGATCTCTGAAATTGTCTGTTTTTTTGTTTGTAAGATTATATCTCATGGACCCCAGGACCGATTTGCCTAAAATTTTGATTGGGGAACTCGGTAGGACCACAGGAATGTTCTTAGCTTAGTTTTGAGATTCTAAATTTCGTAATTTACGACCAAGTGCGGGTAAACGGCGTGAGTAACAATGAGTAACTTGGGCAACACTGGGTTCCCAAGCTATTAGATTTATTTACCTCCACTAACATTTCGTTGAATTCGTCACAAAGTTGTTCTCTAATATTTCTTTCCAGCGTTTTATTCTTCTTACGCTCCTCTGAAATTATATTTTCTAAATATACTTTGCTTGCTCACATGCTCCCATGGAAGTTTTATGTAAGATCAAAATTACAAAAATTTGTATCTAAAAATTACTTATTTTAGTAAAATTTTGAAAATGCGCCAAATAAAAAATTATTAAATCCGCGAACTTTTTTAGTTATTGCTTTCTATTGTACAGAGAGAAGATGCTCACAAATAGAAACACAATTAAAGTTGAAATGAAGGATGAGCGCGAAGCGCCCTAAAAGCTTAATCTCTTGAAATTTCGTTAGCTGTTAATTTAACAAATCAAAATTCTTAAATGCTGTACAATAATTCCATCTGTACCATTATAACTAAGAAAAATATTAAATCAATGGTTCAGTAAAAAAAAAACTATATTAAAAGAGAGGCATAGATCATATTTGCTCCTGAGCTTCATCAAATAAAAATTGGATTTAATGGGCCCTTAGTTTAGGTTTAATTTTTTTAGGATAAAGATATTGAAAAGCTTAATCATTTTAGGAATACGATATTAAAAAATTTAATTATTTTAGGATAAAGATATTGAAAAATTTAATTATTTTAGGATAAAGATATTGAAAAATTTAATTATTTATGAAAAAGATATTAAAAAGTTTAATTATTTTCGGATAAAGATATTAAAAAGTCTAATTATTTTCGGATAAAGATATAAAAATGAATTATATACTAATTACAATTTATGTATATATGACAAAGGAACCATTACACTGGTCTCATACTGAGCCTCTAATGGAATCTTTTCAAAAACGATCCAAAGCTAATAACAACACTTTTTACCACTGGTTGCCTACTGGTTATCAAATAAAGGCAGTGGCCTGAAGGAGTTACGCGAGCTTGCCGCGTTGAATTACAAGAGAGAGATTGGTATAAAATTTAGGGTTAGGTTAAGATACTTTCTGGGCCGAGCTCTGTGACTAGGGCGGGCTAGGGGGGCGAGCGTCGCGGCTAGAACAGACTCTCTCTCTGTATTGTAATTCAACTTAGAATGCTCCTTTGGGCTTCTGCCCCTAATTTACTCACCGATAAGTTTAAGTTTAAGATCTTCCACTAGATCCAGGAGAGCGTGATACTGAGCAGACTCACATATTGTTTCATCCTGGACATCAGACTCATCCTCCTCATCCACCTGGATACAATCAGACAGTCAGTCAGTCAGTCATTCTTTGACGGACTATATACATAATTTTTCAAGACACTCTCAATTTAACCTGGCAAATTCAAGACAAAAAAACTCTCTTTCCGCCTTTCTTCTTTCATTGTTCCGTCATTTTTTTGCTTTACTGATTTTTTTGTTTGTTTGTGGCCTTGTGCTAATGAGTTTCGTCTGTTCAAGTTTTTTTTTGTATAATCACTAGTCAAGTTTTTTATGGAATAAAGTGCATAAACTGGCACAAACCCTGTACTTTTTCAAGACCGAATCAAAAAACTTTAATCATTTGTAACAAATATCGCATAATAAGGTGAAATAGGAAATAGGAAATTTAGGTAATCATGTCATGTGTGTATTTGATTGTGTAATGAAGGAAAAAGCTTTACTAGCAGCTTGAAAACCCTCTTTGAAATTGGTCTGTGTATTATGCACAATTGTATTTTCGCCATTTTTTTAAAAAAGATTTTTAGAGATTCCCAGCAATGTACTTAATGATCATGTGAAGTTTAATTTTTGGATTTTACTTGTTGTTAGAGCTAGAGCTTTCAAACCGTAATTTTAAACTATTTTTGAAAATTTGCATTACCAAAGACGACTTTTCTAACGAGAAAGACGACTTTTCTAACAGTAGAGGACTAAAATTACGCTTAAAAAGCTCTAGCTCCAATTGCAATTAAAATCCAGGGGAGGGGGGGTTAGGTTACAGTTATGTCTGGGCCGAGCGCTGCAGCTAGAATGAGCTAAACGCTAAAACCATTAGAAATATTAGAAATGTCGGCTCTTTATTCAATAAAGTCGAGGTTTTGTGTTGTTATTTTTTAAAATCTTTAATCAATCCAAATTTCAACAAGGGGTGGAAAGGGGGGGGGGATTTCCCAAGAAAATAATAACCCCTATGGTTTACCTCGGTTATATTGATCTGAGGGCAGATGGTAGATCTAGAGGAAGGAGCAAAGGAAGGTGGAACAAGACCTGAATCATTCACCGTTCATTCAAGGATATAAAATTTATTTACTGTAGCTGTAACTGTAGCTGTAACTGTAGCTGTAACTGTAGCTGTAACTGTAACTGTACTGTACTGTACTGTAACTGTACTGTAACTGTAATGTAACTGTACTGTAACTGTACTGTAACTGTACTGTAACTGTACTGTAACTGTACCGTAACTGTACTGTAACTGTACTGTAGCTGTAACTGTACTGTAACTGTACTGTAGCTGTAACTGTAGCTGTAACTGTAGCTGTAACTGTAGCTGTAACTAACTGTACTGTAACTGTACTGTAACTCTACTGTAACTGTACTGTAACTGTACTGTAATTGTACTGTAGCTGTAAGTGTAACTGTACGTTAACTGTACTGTAATTTTACTGTAACTTTACTGAACTGTACTGAACTGTACTGAACTGTACTGAACTGTAATGAACTGTACTGAACCGTACTGTACTAAACAGTAATAAAAGTGCAGTGCAGTGCAGTGCAGTGCAGTGTAGTGTATTGTAGTGTAGTGTAGTGTAGTGCAGTGCAGTGCAGTGCAGTGCAGTGCAGTGCAGTGCAGTGCAGTGCAGTGCAGTGTAGTGTAGTGTAGTGTAGTGTAGTGTAGTGTAGTGTAGTGTAGTGTAGTGTAGTGTAGTGTAGTGTAGTGTAGTGTAGTGGTGGGTTGAGAATGTCGACTTAAGGCCACGAATAACTAAGGTTTCCGGAATCCCTGCACCCGAATACGCTTACAATCAGGGATCATTTATAGAACAAACCCCAGGCGGACTGAACAGGCGACCCCAAGTGTGTTTGATATGCGCATTGTAAGGGGAAATGCTTAGGAGTGGGATTGTCTGGGGCCAGGAATGACTCCGGCGATTTTCTTGAAATAAAAAAAGATAGGATTGTTACCGTTAGTAAAGTCAGGTATCATGGTTGATCTTGAAGATGGTTCCCAGGCTATAGATCCTCGACCAGATAGAAGAGATTGTCCGAAACTTTGCTTCCCACCCTTAGCTAGAATAGAACTGAACCGGGTGGTTCGCCGGGCAGCAGGCTGCGGGGCAGGGGCCTAAACATTATATACATTATATCTTAATAGTATATTATTATTATCGTTTCAATAATTAGAGAAATATGTATTTATATGTTAGCTAATGCTGGCCAAACAGCTGGACCAATCTGGCTGATTGTTTAGGGAACCCATGTATCCCCGGGCCCCGGGCGTGACATGAGCTTAACAAACAGCTGGACCAATCTGGCTGATTTTTTAGGGAACCCATGTATCCCCGGGCCCCGGGCGTGACATGAGCTTAACAAACAGCTGGACCAATCTGGCTGATTGTTTAGGGAACCCATGTATCCCCGGGCCCCGGGCGTGACATGAGCTTAACAAACAGCTGGACCAATCTGGCTGATTGTTTAGGGAACCCATGTATCCCCGGGCCCCGGGCGTGACATGACCTTAACAAATTTGGATTTTTTTTTTAAATCCACGGACTACGCTGGATAATTCAGAAAAAAATAATGATTAAATACTTAATCTCCTGTTCAACGAAATAACCAACCTTAAATTCCCTCCTTTTTTATGATTAAGAGAGTGATAAATGTAAATATAAAATTAAATTAGAGAACTATTTATTTGATAAATCTGTATGGATCACAGGGAGGATAAGTTTTTGGGGTTCTAAACCTCCCTCGCTACGCACTTGAGGTTTAGAACCCCAAAAAGGTCTTGGAGGCCCTCGGCTAAGTGGTTTTCCCCTCAATTTAATTATCCTCCCTTAATCTCTCGGTTAAGTAGTAATTAATAGTTATAAAGTGGATTGTAGGGCTACTTTAATTAACGTTGACAGTAGTCCCTTTAAAGAAAAAATTTTCTTTGAATGAAATCAATGTTTTCTTTATTTCTGGAATTGAGCTTTCTTTTTCAAAATATAGTTTTTGTTTTTAATCTGTTTACCTTGAACTGTTCAACTGTCACTTTGGTTGCTATGGAAGCAAACTTCATAACATGAATAGATTCATCGAACAGATACGGAGCCTGAACATAATATATACTTTATAACATGGATGATTCATTGAACGGATACGGAGCCTGAACATAATATATACTTTATAACATGGATGATTCATTGAACAGATACGGAGCCTGAACATAATATATACATTATAACATGGATAGATATATCAAATATTCACGAAAAAAAGGGTTATATGATTTACAATAAATGCAACAGATTGTTTGAAAACGAGAAAAACTGTGAACAGGGGCGCATACAGAGGGTTAACATTTCAGGGGGGGGGGGGGTGAGGCTGAGCTAATCCTTTAAATACTTATTTTTCAATCAGAAGCCTAAATGCCAATTTGTCGAGTTTATGACAGAGTATATTTTCTTGGACAGTATAAAAAGATTAAAAATTGGTCTTTTTAACAAAATTATTTTTAAAAACCACTGTGGACACTTAAAATTTCTGCTTAGTCAACTCAATTCCCCTTTTTATATATTTCTAATGGATTCCCACCAATGGAGTTCTCTCATTAAATGGCATACATAATTTCAAATTTAACTGACTTCTAAATGGCTGTTCAGTATTCTGTAAACACACAGTTAAAATTTAACAACTTCCCTGGTTACAAACTGAAGATATAAATAATCTTATAAATAAAAATTACCTGAGACACACAGACCACAAGACTTGCTTTGCCTAGTCCGGTAAAATAATTCTTGATCAGACGAGTAAGTTTAGACTCCCTGAAATATAGTGATGGGTCAATATAGACTAAAATGACTTTTTACAGTGCTTAGGATTCATTTCATTTTGATGCGGATCCTGACCCTGGATTTGCCCTAAAAAACGGATCCGGTGTCAGGTCATAAAAATTTCTTCAATTCAAGATTTACGGATTTTTTAAACAGATGTGAACCATTCGGAGATAATAAAATTAGCAATTTAGATCCGAGTGTTGAGAGCAAAAAGTTTATTTAAACGTTATACGGGAAAATTCTTTCATTTTCCAAGGGAAAAACATTTTAACAAAAATATAAAGTTGTAATCCTTGTTTTTTGATTTTGTTTTTCCGATCTTAACTCAGGAACCCCTTGACCGATTTGCGTCAATTTTTGTTAGGGGGAACTCGAGAGAGCCACGGGAATGTTCTTAGCTTGGTTTGAGATTATAAGTTGAGTGGGTCGACTTTAAACGGGTAAAATAACTAAAACTGTAATTTATGACATAAGGCGGGTAAACGGTAGGACTCACTTTGACACCCTTGGGCGACGCTAGGTTCCCCAGCTAAAGTTATTAATAAAGCTATTAAGTAAGCCTACCTGAAAGGAATCATCTGATGCTTCTTTACATCTATACAGGCCTGGTTGGATCGGATTGCTTTGATACATCTAAAGGAAAATTTATGGGATTTGTTCTTACTCCATCCAAGTTTAAGAATTTTTTAGTTTAATTTTACTCAAATAAATATTTTAATAATTAATAATTAATTGACATTACTTCAAAAAAGGAATGTCGGTGTACTTTAAGTGACATGTCATTGACATTACATAATTAAAGGAATGTCGGTGTACTTTCAAGTGACATGTCATTGACGTTACATACTAAAAGGAATGTCGGTGTACTTTTAAGTGACATGTCATTGACATTACATTCTAAAAGGGATGTCGGTGTACTTTCAAGTGACATGTCATTGACATTACATACTTAAAGGAATGTCGGTGTATATTGGTACCCTTTGAACCTTTCTCTAATGAGCTATGTGGAAGATATCGTCATTTTCCTAGGTTTAAGCGTGTTTTCTCTGACAATTTCCTCTCATTTTATATGCAGAAGAAATGGGCAAGTCGCTTTCGCAGAGAACCCACAATTTAAGGAGTGTGTGAAGAGTCAAACAAGATCTAATTCTTAAAGTCACGTAAAGCTACGGTAACATTCTCTTTAAGAATACAACACATCGATTACTAACCTTCCAAGAACAAGAAGAGATGTATTAATGTTTCCCGCTTCCTTCTGTCTTGTCCCAACAGTCTGGGTCTTACTAACTCTCTCACTACCAGCCAGGTCACAGAAACTCAACATTGACACCCTGGAACAGATATTTTTTCAATAAAAAAATAAACAAAATGTCTTCTAATATAATGAAAAATGTTCGGGAAATGCACATAAAGCAAGTGTACCAAGCAAACTGTGGATTTTTAGTATCTGCTACTCTTATGATCTTAATAGTAGATACAGAGACATCTAGTTTGTTACCTAGCAAACTGTGGATTTTTAGTATCTGCTACTCTTATCTTAATAGTAGATACAGAGACATCTAGTATGTTACCTAGCAAACTGTGGATTTTTAGTATCTGCTACTCTTATCTTAATAGTAGATACAGAGACATCTAGTATGTTACCTAGCAAACTGTGGATTTTTAGTATCTGCTACTCTTACTATCTTAATAGTAGATACAGAGACATCTAGTTTGTTACCTAGCAAACTGTGGATTTTTAGTATCTGCTACTCTTACTATCTTAATAGAAGATACAGAGACATCTAGTTTGTTACCTAGCAAACTGTGGATTTTTAGTATCTGCTACTCTTACTATCTTAATAGTAGATACAGAGACATCTAGTTTGTTACCTAGCAAACTGTGGATTATTAGTATCTGCTACTCTTATGATCTTAATAGTGAAGATACAATGGCTCCTAGAAGACTGATGATTGAGTTTAGTTGCAGCGAACTGAAGATTCTCACGTCCTTTAAGTCAAAATTCTTATGGAATTTGTTGAAACAAAAAAGGCACATGAAAATTTACTTCCTAAATGAAATTATCATTTAATTTATTTGGTTTTAATGTTTAATAAAGATAAATTATTTTTTAAGGATCAAAAAATAGATTTTGCCAATAGCAGTAAACATTTAAAAAATTAAGCATGAAGCAAAGCGTCAAAATGTGTTTAACTACACAAATGTTCAAATTCAAGTAGAGTTTAAACTTTCCTATCATCATAGCTTGGTAGGCTTCGTCTGCAGAGGAGACCTAAACTCATTTAATTAGAAGCAATCAATCAATCAGTCATAAATCAATCAATCAATCAATATATCAATTTATTAACCAACCAACCAACCACAACTTCTGCCATTACGATTTTTAAAAAAGCTGAATCAATTTTGTAATTTGTCAGTTTGCTGTATGAACTGTGCATGAAATACGACTATTTCAAAAATTGTAAACATGTTCCAATAAAATATTCCTTCTAATAAGAATTAAATACTTTTCATGCTTCAAAATGTCAATAATATTTTTTAATATCAAATGTTATTAAATAGAAGTGGGATCTGCTTTCAGGAAAAGCAGAAACATAGAACATTTAAAAATGAGAAACCTTTTAGAACTTCTCTTAGAACTTCTTTTATATGATCGTCCATCATAACAAACCTGTATCTCCGTGATATCCTTGATAAAGGTTGATCCGTCCTTATCTAATAATAAACCTGCATCTCCGTGACATCCTTGATAAAGGTTGATGCGTCCTTATCTAATTATAAACCTGTATCTCCGTGATATCCTTGATAAAGGTTGACCCGTCCTGATCTTCTAATTGTAAACCCGTATCTCCGTGATATCCTTGAAAAAGGTTGATCCGTCCTTATCTAATAATAAACCTGCATCTCCGAGATATCCTTGATAAAGGTTGACCCGTCCAGGTTGATCCGTCCATATCTAATAATAAACCTGCATCTCCGAGATATCCTTGATAAAGGTTGACCCGTCCTTATCTAATTATAAACCTGTATCTCCGTGATATCCTTGATAAAGGTTGAACCGTCCTTATCTTATTATAAACCTGTATGTCCGTGATATCCTAGATAAAGGTTGATCCGTCCTTATCTAATAATAAACCTGCATCTCCGTGATATCCTTTATAAAGGTTGAACTGTCCTTATCTAATTATAAACATGTATGTCCGTTATATCCTTGATAAAGGTTGATCCCTCCTTATCTAATTATGAACATGTATCTCCAAGATATCCTTGATATAGGTTGATCCCTCCTTATCTAATTATAAACCTGTATCTTCGTGATATCCTTGATAAAGGTTGATCCGTCCTTATCTTCTAATTATAAACCTGTATCTCCGTGATATCCTTGTTAAAGGTTGACCCGTCCTTATCTAATTATAAACCTGTATCTCCGTGATATCCTTGATAACTGTTAACCCGTCCTTATCTAATAATAAACCTGTATCTCCGTGATATCCTTGATAAAGGTTGATGCGTCCTTATCTAATTATAAACCTGTATCTCCGTTATATCCTTGATAAAGGTTGATGCGTCCTTATCTAATAATAAACCTGTATCTCCGTGATATCCTTGATAAAGGTTGACCCGTCCTTATCCTCAGAAAGTTTAAGAACATGGCGCCGAACCTTCTCTCCCTTCTTCTTCGCCTGAGCAAATAATAAAAAATAATGAACAAATCAAAATAAATCATATTTTTAGGGATGTCCTGCAAGCCCTCCTCCAAATTTGAGATGAATTTAACAACTCAAGAATGAAGATAGGTATTAAAGACAAAATTAAGCAATTCAAAAAAATTTTTAAGCAAAGTAAAAATTTAATACCAAAACAAATCAGGAGCGAGAAGAAAATTAGTTAAAAACCAGTCTTCATGGAAAAACATATGAATCACAATAGACAAAAAATAAATCCAAAGAATGATATAATCAAGAAAAACCCGTTCAAACATTTGTGTGTTTAAACAAGACACAACCAAGATGAATAAATATTGGGTATTTCCCCGAAGGCATTTTCCCAAGTGCGACTTCCCAATAGAAACTTCCCAAATGTGCAATTTTCTACTGGGACAAATACCCAAAGGTTAGACAATGGATTGGGGGCCGATAGCAGCGGATAGGATGGGCCTAGCACTACGGAAGCTAGGACAAGCTTGGCAGGAGTTGCCGCTTTAGAAATTGCACAGTTGGGAAGTTGCAACTCAGGAAAATGTCATTGGGAAGTTGCCATTTGGTGTAAAACATTTCGGAAATTTTATAGAAACAAGTAAAAAATGAGTTTTACAGGCAAAATAAAACAAAACCAACCAAGCAAAAAAGGACCAGCAAAATCGTCAACGTCAACGTCAACGTCAACGTCAACGTCAACGTCAACGTCAACGTCAACATCAACGTCAACGTCAACGTCAACTACCTCAGGAATCTTCTCTAGAAGATCAAAGACGCACTCGTTGTAGATTTCAGCGAATGAGATCCAGACTGTGTACACAATAGCTTCGTCCTTTACGCTTAACTTCGTCGAATTTCTGTTCCTGAAATAAAAACAAAAAATGCTAGTTAGTTCTGGGAAATTTTGTATTGTGGATATCGATATCGATTTTTGAACTCGATCTTTTTTGAATCTGCAGATTAATTAAACCTTAATTCGATATCCCGTATGGTAATCGTACCTAGTCAGTGTCTGACTACCGCCGGTTCGAATTTGAACCACCGATTCAAATCATTCCTCAATCTTAAACATCGAGTCAAGTTATTTGAACATTTTTCATGTTTGAATACGGTTTTTTTAAAATATATTTTTGCAGATTTATTCAAAAGAGCCAAGGAAGGAAATTGCGAGTTTGAATCTTTTCTTGACAAAAAAAAACCGACAAAACACTTTTTGAATATTAAAAAAAGGGTAGATCGAGAATGCAACATGTTAAATAAAATTTCAGTTAAAATTATGTCTTTAGCTTCTTTAAAATGTTAAATAATTATGAGAAAAGAGTGTGGGTCCACAAATCCAATAACGATTTCACTGAAACTATTTAAAAAACAAACTAATTCTTTCTTAACGAGCGGCAATTCGATCTTGTCTTTGTCATCAATCATTGTGTTTTGTTTTTCTCCCCAGAAATTCTAAGAAATTATTATTTAAAATTATGTGAAAAAATGCATGAATTGGGTGTGTGTATCAAAAGTAGTAGAACAAGCTACAGCTAAATGGTAGAGGTTCTTATTAATTTTTTGGCGGATTTAATAATGTTAAATGACGGATTTTAAAAGCTAAAACCTAAACGACTCTATCATGGCTAGTGAAATCATATTAAAGGATTAAGTAAAGGCAAGACAAGACTAAAATAATATCAGCAAAACTGAAAAATGCCGTTTTTAACAGCCCAGCGTTTTTTGATTCAATGTGAAGCCCGAATTGATTTAGTAAGAATATTTTTCAGTTTACCGTAAATTAAGTTAAGCTCTTAAAATTAATACCTGTTATTTAAAGCTGGGAAGAGATTGTACAACTCCGATCCATCAAGAGAATCTAGTGACATACCACTAACAGCACTTGTACCACTAGCCTACAATTATAATGATTAAAATCAAATGGGGGAGGGGGGTATTTGATATAAATATTCTTGAAAGAATTTGGCCAAATAAATTAATTTTCAGTAAAAAGTCTCGCAAACGGGATAATGAAGATCTGAAAGGAAGCTCAATATGAAGTCCACCAATTAAAGAGAAGGCGCAGGGTATCAATCAGTGGGGGGAGGGCAAGCAGATGGGATACATATTTTGTTAATAAATAAACCCAACCCCAAATAGATATCAGATTATGAGTTTTAATGTATGCATTTATGCAAACAGAAGAAAAGTGCTGAAGTGGCTGTAGACATGATTTCAAGTACTGAAGTGGCTGTAGACATCATTTCAAGTGACTATCTATTTTAAGTGAGTTGCGGATTCATGCTGTACGGTTGTGCATCGGGAATGGATGAGATAAAGGTTTAAAGGGTACGGTTGTGCATCGGGAATGGATCAGATAAAGGTTTAAAGGGTACGGTTGTGTATCGGGAATGGATCAGATAAAGGTTTAAAGGGTACGGTTGTGCATCGGGAATGCCATTATTTTTTTTACTGGAGGTTCATTTGCAATAACAACTACAGAGTCCGAATTTTATGAAATTAAGCCGCTTCAATCTGCCAAAAGCCGGTTTTAATTGGGCGTCGGCCTAAATCTTGAAAAATTTTATACTATTTTAAGTAGAACTAATCATATTTGAGCCGCGACTCAAACTCTTTAAATTCGGCCTCTGGCCCTTTATGCCTTACCTGACTTAGTTGACTTGAATTGATGGAAGAAACTGGTGACCGTTTCCGTTTAATCAGATTCAATCCAAGTTTAAATACATCCTCCTTTAACTAGAAAATAATTTTATCAGAATCTAAACTTCAGTGTTGAGAATCTCAGGATCGGGCATAGATCTCATTCTTATTCAGACTTATGGATATATTTAATTTGAGATCTCGTGGTGGTTGAATACTCTGCAGAGTGCAGGGATTACTTTAATTGAGAAATACGTATCAAGGATTTAAACTTATCGGAGATTCTCTTCAGAAAAGTTTTTCATTAATAACTTTTATTGTCATTTTAGAAATTCCGTTTTATCTGAAGGGGAGGCGAAGGTGGTGGGGGATAATAAGTCGTAAATCTTTTTGTACCAAAATCAATGCTTAGGCTCCGGTCTATTGGATCCGCAATATTTAAACTCCTTGATAAAAATGCAGATTCACGGAACCGAAAACGAAAAAAAGAAAGATTTTTTAAAAATGATCTCTAGGACCGGATCCGGGTACATTTCTTTTACAGACCGGATCCGGATCCATTATTTTACAGACGGAACCGGGTCCATTTCTCTAACAGACCGGATCCTGATTCATTATTTTATGGACAGGAGCAGGGCCAATTCTTGTACGGATCGGATCCGGATCCTTTTTTACAGAATCCGGATAATTTTTTGAAGAACCGGATCAGGGTTGATGTTTTTTACAGACCGATGAAATGGATTCAAAATACAATAGATATTACATGTGACTTTACCCATAGATTTATAATTATATTTACTTTTCTTTTCTGTCTGTTTGTTTGTTTGTCTCTTTGTTTCCAATAAACGTCAAAACGGCTGAACCGATTGGGCCCACATTTTTTTGTGGGACCTTGCTTGACCCCGGAAAAGGTTTATGGATGATCAGAATTAAAAAAGTTATCTAAACATTGTTGATTTTTGTAAAATTCCGAAAATGCGCGAAAAAATATTATGAGATCCGCGGGATTTTTTGTTAATGTTTTATATTGTACAATGAGAAAATGCTCAAAGATATAGCCACAATTAATAGTTGAAATAGAAGATGGGCGCGAAGCGTCCTAAAAGCCTAGTCATTATAAAATTGTATGTATAAAAATGAAACCTTGTTTGTTCTTTCCAAGTCCTTGTCTGAGGCCCCAATAACCCTGTTGTAGCCGATGGGTCGAAGTGGAATATCGCTCTTAACCTTGCCTTTAAAATAAATACTTTAATTCGACTGGAACTATTTTAACACAAAAAAATGTCTTAAAAACGCATTTCCCCCCATTCGCTCATGTTCTCAGCCCAATATAAAAGTAATGGTAAATCAAATGGTAAAATTTTGTTTAAAGATTTACCCCCCAGTGAATTAGGACGAAAAAATATAAAAATGTTTAGATCGAAGTTTGAAAAAGGGGGGTAAACTGCTTAGTTAAAGAGTCGCCTTATTCTCTCTGTAAAAGTGATGAAGTCCGACATATTAACTCCTTTGATAGGCATTTATATTTTAAGAAAAAACAAAATGGCGGGGCTATTTATCGTCAGGAGTTTTAGAAATCCCAAAGAAGAAAAACAAGGACTTTCAATACTTATAGCTCAGAAATGATTTTAAGGATACCGTTGTCAATCGGGCACGTCTCTCTTTAGCGCTCACCTGAATGGTGTAGGTTTTTCCTGAGCTGGTTGCGCCGTATGTAAACAATAACTGGTTCTGTCCCTCTAGACAATCCTGAAGCCGAGGCAGTACAACCAGGCTATACAGGGCAGTTTAATTGAATACAATATCTCAAACCGGTTTATTGTTTACAATATCTCAAACCGACTTATTGCTTACTATTTAAAGCAGGCTATAGAGTAAAGGGTGCAGTTTAATTGTTTACAATATCTCAAACCTGCTTATGGTTTCATTGAAACTGGTTTATTGATAAATGTTGAAACCAGTTCATAGATCAAGGCTTGCCTAAACCATAGTAATCTATAAATTAACATTTAATATGAAATTTATCAACAATTGATGAGCCTATAATTAAGACAATTAATACACAACTGATTTGCAATTAAACAACTTGAACTAATAAATTCCCAATTAATAAAAGTCCCCCCCCCCCTGTTTGGATAGCCGACGGGTTGGCGCATTTGTTTCACAATTAAATTTTCCTGAATATCTCTTTTTGTCTGATTGTCGAATCAAAGATCTGAAAAATAAATGAATCATAAAATGATTTTAAAAGCTTCAAGGGACTGTAAGCATAATTTCAAGTGACCCTCTCCATGCAAAATGGGCAGTACCAGATTCTACCAGTGCTCTTAAAATAGTAACCTGCGTAAAACTATATCTATGCGTCATTGTAAAATAGTAACCTGCGTAAAACTATATCTATGCGTCATTGTAAAATAGTAACCTGCGTAAAACTATATCTATGCGTCATTGTAAAATAGTAACCTGCGTAAAAGTATATCCATGCGTCATTGTAAAATAGTAACCTGCGTAAAAGTATATCTATGCGTCATTGTAAAATAGTAACCTGCGTAAAACTATATCTATGCGTCATTGTAAAATAGTAACCTGCGTAAAAGTATATCTATGCGTCATTGTAAAATAGTAACCTGCGTAAAAGTATATCTATGCGTCATTGTAAAATAGTAACATGAGTAAAAGTATATCTATGCATCATTGTAAAATAGTAACCTGCGGTAAAAGTATATCTAAGCGTCATTGTATAATAGTAATTTGCGTAAAAGTATGCCTATGCGTCATTGTAAAATAGTAACCTGCATAAAAGTATATCTATGCGTCATTGTAAAGTAGTAACTAGCATTCAAGCATATTTATGCGTCATTGTAAAATAGTAACCTGAATAAAAGTATATCTATGCGTCATTGTAAAATAGTAACTTGAGTAAAAGTATATCTATGCGTCATTGTAAAATAGTAACCTGAGTAAAAGTATATCAATGCGTCATTGTAAAATAGTAACCTGAGTAAAAGTATATCTATGCGTCATTGTAAAATAGTAACCTGAATAAAAGTATATCTATGCGTCATTGTAAAATAGTAACATGAGTAAAAGTATATCTATGCGTCATTGTAAAATAGTAACCTGAATAAAAGTATATCTATGCGTCATTGTAAAATAGTAACATGAGTAAAAGTATATCTATGCGTCATTGTAAAATAGTAACCTGAGTAAAAGTATATCTATGCGCCATTTTAAAATAGTAACCTGCGTAAAAGTATATCTATGCGTCATTTTTCCGACGCCATTTATAGAGTTCTTGTACGCCTTACTCTCCTTGCAAGGTCGAATCAAAAACAATAAATTATTGTTTTTAAATATACAATTTTAAAATAGTTTTTTTGTATGTTATAAAAAAGTTATTTTTTTAAACGGAAGCTTTTACAAACGGTAAAAAGTAATCATTTTTTGTCCACTTTGTACTCATTAAATGTAAAAAATGTATTAATATCTAATAAGACGTAATTTTTCTTATAAATATTTTAGATTGATTTGATTGCAAAATTCCTTGGGTGCTGTTAAGGCAATCTGGTGCTCCGACTCTAGATTCACGATTTCATTCTAAAAACAAATTGTTCAAAAATGCTAAGAGGAAGGGTCAATGAACAAGAACCCTTATTTGATATATTTTGAGAAAACATTATTTTTATAAAGAAAATATATACCCCCGGCCGCAGGGAGATCCAATAAAAATGGATTTTTAACAGTTTCCATGACTTTTTATCAGCCAGTCAAATACTTTTCCTTTAAATTTATTTTTTAAATACTGGATGTAAATATTTATTGTAAAAAAATTATAAAAATTATAAAAAAAAACTTGTATTATAAACGTTCTGTTTGTGAATAATAATAATATAAATAAATAATAATCATAAATTAAATGTTGAATGGGGGGAGAGAGGGGGGGATGAGGGTTAAGAAGTTACCTCTGTATATCCTCCCTCTTTGCTCAATTTAGTCTCCTCTTCTGTTCTAGGTTTAACTCGCAGAAAAACCTTAATACATTAAAAATCAGTGCTTGTGATCCATTTAGTTTTGATGCAGATCCGGATCCACACTGGAAAAAATGGATCCGGATCTAAATCCGGATCCAGGTTATGAAGACATATTTAAGAAGGGCATTCACTTTTTTCAGCAGCTTAGCTCGAGTTTTGAGAGCAGAAGATTATTTTTCTTCAGTTTTGGTTGATAATTTTCCCTTAAATCCAGATGCAGGAAGCCAAAATGTTGCACTGTTAAAAATAAATTATATCCTGGCATAGTTTACATTTTAAAACGAACAAGAGAAGCCATAATAAGGGGGGGGGGCAATAAAAACCCCCGATTTTTAATGTTCACTAGGACAGCTTAACCACAAAAAGCTAAAACTTAAGATACATGTCGATTTCTGGAAAGCTGTTTCTATAAATAAAAACAGTTAGGAATTGGTCTGGATTTGTTACAATTATCTCCACAATACAGTTATGAGTTGTTATCTCAAAAGTTGTAAAGCAGTGGCGGATACAGGGGGGAGCCATGGGGCGACCGTTCACCCCTGTAAAATTGCCCCCCCCCCTGAAGCCAAATTGCTTAGCCCTGAGGGGGGTGAAGCTTCAGGGATGAACTACGAAAAACAAATAGATTATCAAGTACAATAGGTGGCAACAGAGAAATGGACCAAATATACACGACGTCACAAGTGTCAAATACAGCTAGGAAAACTAAATTTACTCACATTAGTTGACATGTTTTCCAAGATTAAATAAAAAGTGTAAAAACAGAAAATAAAGAACACAAAAAATTGCACTCATTTTACTGTTCGATAAGCACTTAAATTTAAAATTATCACTAGATCATTAATAATTTTGTCGGACACAAATACTAAGTTGACACTTAAAATCTGAAATTCTAAAATCCAAAACAGCTGAAAACATTATATTTAGTTAAAAATGAAAGACTTAAGTTTATTTCTTAGTTCTATATAGTTTAGTTTGATTTCGCCCTCAATTTTGGTATTGTGAGTTGATGGATTTAAATAAATGAGATGTATGAGATGATGTGATTGTGAGTGTGTCATATAAAAAAAATACTATTAATAAGGCGACACAGAAAAATGTTGCAAGAAATGTTATGGGTGAGCAGGAAAAATTTCTTGTGCTACGCGGGTTACAAGTTTTGCTCACCCCTAATAAAGTCCTATATCCGTCCCTGTGTGCACAAATTGAAATGAACGACAAATGTTCACCTTTAACGTATCCTTATCTGAAGGTAGAGGCAGAACAGTATTTTCAGCATTGTTGATGTCCATCAAAATATTCCGCCTAAATGATAATAAATTAAAATAGAAATAATGACACCCGTTCCACACAATACTTATTACTTTTATAAATGCAAAGTGCTGTCTATCCCCACTTCGCAAATCAGACAACTTTAAGAAATCGGAGTGCTAAAACTGTCATGTCTATTATCCTGATTCTTTTAATTTCTTTTGTTAATATAAAAAATGTCAATATTTCTAGTAATATTATTTCTTAATGTATAGGAATATTATTATCCACTAATTGTCCAACTGTTCCCCAGAACTCTGTCCAGGAGGGGACTGAACACAATCTTGTTTTCAATATTTGTCAACTTTAAACAATGTTGCGGGGAAAATGAATTTCATTAATTGCAAGATTTGGTCATGCCTTGAAACGGACTGTATTCCCCTGATCTCTGAAGTGAACTTTGCTCCCCTGACCTACTAACCTTGCATCAGGATAGACGATGGAAGAACCACGGGTCTGGAACGGATCCTCATGGTGCGCTGATAAATAAAAATGTTTCAATCAATAGAATCTTTTGTAAAGAAATTACTAGCTTGCTTAATCTCCAAGTGTATCATAAATGTATGGACCGAGCGCTGCGGCTAGGACAGACTTGGGGCCAAGCGCTGCGGCTTGGACTGGCTAGGAGACCGAGCGCTGCGGCTAGGACAGATTAGGGAGCCAGCCACGTTTAAATTAACCCTGTTTTACATACTAAATGCGTCTTTAAACTTGATAGGAGGTNGTTTATTAGGATTTCATCACATTTTAGTGATTAAATTTTGTTTTTGAAAATAATCAATAACATCAGTTTTACATGATGTAAATATTAGTTCACCTGCTATAAAGGAGGGGGGTAGTAAGGACTCATCTGAGGAGCTCGAATCTCGAGTTATGAAAGCCTTCATTATTTCTTTCTGCCTCTCCCCCTTTCATAAACTTTAGATATGTCTGAAACTTAACACAGGAATTTTTAAAACATTATTTAAAATTAATAAATGGAATGAACATTTGCTAAACGAGCAAGAAACCATACATGCAAATATATTTCTTCTGCCAACCATTCTTAGACAGGTAATTTCCTAGAGAACAATTTCTGAACCCCCACTCCCCGGCCTTTCGATTCTATCAATTTTGTACATGGACATCATTGATCATGTGGTCGCAGCGCCCGGCCCCTTAGCCCCTCATGTACAAAATTGATAGAAGGGGGGGAGGTCCAAAAATCGTTCTCTAGGACAGAGCCCTTGGACACCTTTAAGTAAATTTATAACTTTATTCCGCGGCGGCGCGGGAAGTTTAAAGCCACTAAACTGCAACACTACGCGGCAATTTCTTAGATTTAAAAAATCGAAGACGACCAAAATTCGTTATATTGCTAATTTTGAAAAATTTATGTTCTAGAGAGAAATTATGAGAAAGAACGTCGAATCAGGAGCTGTTATATTGAAGGGGGGGGGGGGGGTTGTACCTTTTTCCCCACGTCCTCTCGTTCTCTGCTAAGTGTAGAAATTTCCAAAAATTTGTCGCCGGCTGAATTCTTGGAATTGTGAGTGTAATTATAAACTTCAACTCATCCTAGGGAAAGCGAATTGATTAACAAAATAAGATTCAGTTACAAATTAATTGATCTAGGAGTACAATTTATACATCTAATTATACTCGGCGCTGGGCAGCAGGCAGAGCGCTTAGCGCGTTCTTTTATTTACAAAGGCTCGATACATATTACTATAATTTGTGTATTTTTTTACTTAATTATCTAATTTTCAATTGGATTGCATGTTTTTCATTGTAATCCATGTAGGGAAATTTCAGCTAAACAATTTAATATCTTTATATGGATACTTGAAATACTGCTGCAACCCACAAAGAATGATAATGTATAAACGACTTGAAACATTTTAAATATGACCGTACCAAGGCATTTATAATGATTGGGCAAAGGAAAAAACGTTGACAGGGAATCCTAAATTTTAAGAAAACAGACAGAGTGATTTAGTACAGTCGTCTCTAAACTAAAGTCTCATCCTTTGCATGGTATCCCTCTAATTAATATAGGTGTGTGGGTGATAATACCCCCCCTCCCGGTACCACCCCCCCCCCTCGAAAATTCATGATTTTATTAATGTTATCCGTATGTTGCAGCCATACATTTTTTTGAAAGGCTACTTACTCCTTACCTTACTGTTTTATCTTCTCATCATTTTGAATGGTTAACCATAAACATGCATATCATACATGTGGTCGGCGATTATATCAATTCAATGAAGACGAATTTTTCATTTCTTGTCTTTTTCTAATTTCAAGTTTACAAATAATACAAAAGATGCTTTTTTAACTGACAGCTTCCCTTTGGTTCCATGTTTATGTATATCCATCCTGTTTAAAAGCTTGATATGATACATATCAAAATTAAAATCGAAAGTCGTCCTAATTGTATTGATATATATGCAACGACGACTGTTGCGTATTTTTTTTTAAATTACCGAATATGATTTTTTCCTAAAGTCCTAATTGATATCTAGAAAAAATGCGCGTGACTAAGTCTGTTGGATACATCAGCACTGTACTTTTCTTCTTTCTACTTTCTTTATCTCAGGACTGCTGAAAACCAAAATATTGAAAAGTAGTGACTGTAAAGTGAAAAAAAATCCTAAAATGGAGTGGAATAGAATGACAACATATAGGAAATTGAAATTCTTGGTGATTATTTGAAAAAATTGATGGCATCACGATTCACGGACATTGGTTTATATCTTCTCAGGTTCTGACTCATGCAGCGTTACAACTTTTTAATCATTGAAATGTTTTGTAGACTTTACTTGCAACCGGAAAGTATCGGAATGATTGCCGTCTTCTTTCTTCCTTAAAGGGACTGTAAGCGTAGTTTTAAGTGACCCTCCATGCAAAGATGGCATTATCTGCAGAATTGTTTACTTTTCAAACTAGGAAAGAGACCTTATCTTCCATATTTTTAATCAGATTAAGGCTTAAACACTCAACAGGAGTGTTTTGTATTAGGGATAGCCATGTATTCGCATAGTAGGTTACTTTTTTAACATTTATTTTTGAATTTCATTTTTTATTTTAAAAGAGCAGTGAATTTGTTTTTTGAGTGTTTTTTCTACTTTTTAGCTTATCACACATTTGTTTTATGAATTCCTCTTTCTAGATCTACACATTCTAATCCCTTCTAGACAAAGGAAATATGCATTTTAAGACATATTTAATGTTTTTTTCTTCCTAATATTCCGCATATTTCCCAGAGCTTACCACTATTATATAAAGATGTGTTCAAAGAATTAATTTAATTAAATTCCTTAACAACTGTAAAAAAAAGAATTTGTCAACCAGTTCACTGTTGGTTAGCAACCAAGCTGTCTATAAGTTCTGAAAATAACCAAAAAATTAAAGAAGATTTATTTTCTCTAGTCAAATTTGTTCGAGTATTTGCCAAATATAACATATACTCATAACTTACTAAAAATAAATTTGCAAAAATTAATTATACTTCAAAGACATCATGAATAGAATTTCTTGAATTAGATTAATCAAAGATATAATAATAATTTCTCATATTTTCTGCATATTCTTATTTAAAAGTATTCATATTTTGTTTGTAAATAACACTAGGGTTGGGCAAGTTCTGACTTTTTTTTAGCAGTTTGTTAACCTTTAGTTAAAAACGTTAACAAATTATGTAGTTTTTAACATTTTTGTTCGTTTCGTTAATGGTATTTTCCGTTTTTTTAAGCTATCGTTCGTTAACGATTATTAAATTATTAACGGCGTTAACAGCAGATATTTTAGAAATCGTTACCGGTGCCAGCCATTAACGAGCCGTTAACGATATTTTTATGCAAACAAAACAGGAAAAGTTTGAAGACATCAAAACACATTAAACAAACAAAAAACACATCAAAACGCATAAAATTCTATAATTTAACAACTCAACAAATCAAGGTAAAAAAAAGGTTTTAAAAACGTTTTTTTTGTTCAACCGTAATTTTTTTAAACATCTATTTCCGTTGGTCAAATATTTAAAAATTAACGGCTTTAGCCGTTTGTTAACGGACTCTTCCGTTATTTTTCAAAACCCTCCGTTTTGTTAACTTTGCCCAGCCCTAAGTATCACCATTCTGGTGGGATGCTAGTTAAAAAAGTACATTTGTGCAGATATTTTTCATTAAATAAACCGCGTAGGTGGAATAATTGTGCTAAAAATGCCAAATAATTATAATTAGCCTCTTAATTATAAATTATAATCTTATTTAAGGTAAAAATAGGTTTACGATCAATAGATAATTTACCCTCAAATAAATGTTTTCAATACTTAAATATAGATATTCTTCAGAAATCAAGGATTTTTGCAATTACTACAGTAATAACCAGAAAACTCTGAAATAGGAAAACGACATTATAGCAATACTTAAGTGTATTTGATGTTGATAATAGCAAGTTAGTAGAAAGTAGTTGAGGTGTCAACACCTCCTTTCTCTGAGAGAAAGCATGCAAAATGCTTGCAGAATATATTCAGGACTAGGGCCGCAACCCTTATATAACCTTTATACTGTCAATGGTAGATGTCAAAGTCTGCTACAGTCAACAAGAATGGGTTCACACCCTTTGCTAATGGTGGATGTCAAAGTCTACTACAGTCAACAAGAATGGGTTTACACCCTTTGCTAATGGTAGATGTCAAAGTCTACTAAAGTCAACGAGTATGGGTTCACACCCTTTGCTAATGGTAGATGGGAAAGTCTACTAAAGTCAACGAGTGTGGGTTCACACCCTTTGCTAATGGTTGATGTCAAGTCTACTACAGTCAACGAGAATACATTTCTACTTTTGCTGAATCAATATGTATTTATAAGTTCAATGAATGCATTCCTGAAAATGTTTTGATTATTTAAGCGCTGACTAATTATCTACTTGTAAATGCACAATGAATGTATATTCAGTTGAGATTTCAATATGTATACTCTGTTTCAACAAAAACGATCAAACAAAATTATCAAACATTATATTTTGAATTGGCTCATAATAAAGTTTCTTTTGTGTTTTATTTTAAGCTGAACCATCATACATTATTATTTTGTATTTTGTGTTTGAAAATAAATACTATAACTATAAATAGTTATTAAATCACAAATTAAGTGAAATGTGTCTGTTTACACGGCACAATTGCTGTTGCATATTGGTGTATTTCAAGGCATAAATTGAGACTAATAGTCGTCTTTATATTCCAGAGTTTCTGGTTAGCACTAGATGAAGTGCCTGGCGTTGCCCGTGGAATTAAGAAAATAATTGTGAAAAGTTTAAGGGAAAACTAGATTTTTTAAAAGGATTTTTAAGCCAAGCTAAGAATATTCCCGCGGTTCTAACTAATTCCTCAATTAATATTTGAGTCGAATCGTTCGAATCTTAGCTTTGCTTTCTAGCTCAATTTTTTTACATCGTACTCCAGTCTCCATTCATTAAAAAAATATGTGGATTTTTTCAATTTTATCCATCCATAAACCTTTCCTGGGTCTTGTAGGCATAACGTTTTTGGCGCTGTTTTTAGACGTTTTGACGTGTTTTTGAAACAAACAGAAAGACAGACATGCCAAATTGATTCATTGTAGCTGAAGGGCCCGGCGTTACCCGTAGAAAAAAATTTTTTTTTGAAGAAATCGTATTTTTTAGCCCCCGGGAACCCCTGAGTGTCCACAAAAATTTCAGCCCGGTCCAGCCGTTTGGCCGGCTATTGGTGACATTTTCCGGATTTAATTTTTTAATTTTTTCAAAAACAATTATTTTTATGGTTTTTATCAGGTGGATAATAGTCTTCTTAATATTGGCGGAGTTCGTAAGTACACAAACTTTTTAAATTTTAACATACATCATTACTAATTCTTAGTTTTTATATCTAATTCTACTTTTTGAGATTTTACATTCATCATTCTTAATTCTTAGTTTTTATATCTAATTCTACTTTTTAAGTTTTAACATTCATTATTATTAATTCTTAGTTTTTAAATCTAATTCTACTTTTTCAGTTTTAATATTCATTATTATTAATTCTTAGTTTTAAAATTCTAATTCTACTTTTTCAGTTTTAACATTCATCATTATTGATTCTTAGTTTTTAAAATCTATTCCTACTTTTTAAGCTTTAACATTCATCATTATTAATTCTAGTTTTTTAATTCTAGTTCTACTTTTTAAGTTTTAACATTCATCATTATTGATTCTTAGTTTTTAAAATTTATTCCTTCTTTTTAAGCTTTAACATTCATCATTATTAATTCTTAGTTTTTAAATTCTAATTCTACTTTTTAAGTTTTAACATTCATCATTATTAATTCTTAGTTTTTAAATTCTAATTCTACTTTTTAAGTTTTTACATTCATCATTATTAATTTTTAGTTTTTATATCTAATTCTAGGGTCTGTCCTAGATTTTTTATTTGTATTATCTCGTGCTTTGTAGTTGAATAAAATATGAAAAATGAAATAATTCTAGTTCTACTTTTTAAGTTTTGACATTCATCATTATTAATTTTTAGTTTTTATATCTAATTCTACTTTTTGAGATTTTACATTCATCATTATTAATTCTTAGTTTTTATATCTAATTCTACTTTTTAAGTTTTAACATTCATCATTATTAATTCTTAGTTTTTATATCTAGTTCTACTTTTTAAGTTTTAACATTCATTATTATTAATTCTTACTTTTTAAATTCTAATTCTACTTTTAAGTTTTAACATTCATCATTATTAATTCTTAGTTTTTATATCTAGTTCTACTTTTTAAGTTTTAACATTCATTATTATTAATTCTTAGTTTTTAATTTTAATTCTACTTTTTAAGTTTTAACATTCATCATTATTAATTTTTAGTCCTTAATTTTAACTTACAGCTTAGGGAAAGATATAAAATGTAAAAATTAGTTTAAAAATTGATGGCAATGCCTGATTTAAACGGAACCTTTAAGACCTTTATCTGATGAATAAAGTGAAATCCATTGTCGTTTTTTTTAAGAGAAACCACAAGTGAGAATAATAAGTTTTCAAAATTTCAAACATTGATATATTATTTATACTTGATCAAACAAAGCTTTTAAGCGTCTGCGTACTGTTTTGAATCGGGCATTGCCATCTTTGCATGGATGAAGGTCACTTGAAATTACGTTTACAGTCCCTTTAATTAAATCACATCAAACCCCTAGATATTAAATACATTGAAAGAACTTATGAAATGTCGGCTTGAAAATTTTTCAATGTGTTTTATACTATTTTTCATAAATATCAGTATTTGCGAAAATAAATAAATGGCCATGAATATGTGGGAACAGTTTTAAAGAGTTCCATATAATCATTTAATAAAAAAACAAGATTTTTGCAACATTCCATTATCAGAAAGTAAAGAATACGACATTTGATAAATTCTTTCGATGTTTTAATATTTAGGGCTTAACTGTAGCAACCGGAAAATATCGGAATGATTGTCGTCTTCTTTCTTCCATTAAAGGGACTGTAAGCGTAATTTTAAGTGACCCTACATGCAAAGATGGCATTGTCCATATTATCTACATATCAAACTTACAGAATATAGAAAAATGACCAGATATATTATCCGGATGAATTTAAAATTTTTGTCGGTCGATTTTATAACAGTGGAATATGAATGTTCGATATTCAAGCAATCTTAAAAAGTTATAAAATAATTAGTTTTACTTGAAGCTTAAAAATCAACTTATCAATTGAAATGGGTTTGTGTAGTACATTGCACAACTTCTTTGTTTCATGTTCATGTTCATGTTCATGTTCATGTTCATGTTCATGTTCATGTTCATGTTCATGTTCGTGTTCATGTTCATGTATAAAATTAATTTGAGGTTGAGCAAATCAGTCGTCTTCCTATTCCACAGTTTTATGAGTCTCACGCCTATAAATATAATTTAAATTTTGTTATTGCCAAGTTCTTCATATGCTGATTCCTGGTCCCACGACGAACTCTATGTCCTGGGAAAATTACATGAGGCTCGAGACCATCTACACGTGGATGGATGGGTGGGTGGAGTTTATAGCAAAACTATACTGACAAGCTAGGCACCTGGCACAACTAGGGGCAGGGCGTAGCTAGCCACACCCCTTTTAATTTGACCCCCCCCCCCTAATCTTTAGCTTAGCTAAAGTTATGTGAAAAACCTAAAAATGAGAAAACAATTTGTTACGATTTCAGATTTCAACAAATGATAAATACGATTTGATTTTTTAAAACATTTCAAATTAAATTACAGTGTGTCCCACGAAACATGACAGTGGATGAATAGTTTAGAATGTCGTTATCCAAATACTGAATTAGATTTAAAGACTTTTTGCAGTTGAGTTCGGTAGTAAAATCTTTTGCTCAAATATATCTTGATCTGGAATCGATTTTACTGCAATAAAACTGCCATATAATGTTTATTATTATTTGCTTTGGTATTAAACAACTTAAAAAATTATGGAAGAAGACATTTTAAAATATTCAGCAACTGTCAATTTTCCTTATAAATGTAAATATGAAAATATTTATTTGGTTTCAGACTGGCCTCTGACTTTCCGGAGAAATGTAAAGTTTACAATATAGGTACAGTACAGTACAGTATAGGTACAGGTACAGTACAGTAAAGTACAGTATAGGTACAGTACAGTACAGTATAGGTACAGGTACAGTGCAGTACAGTACAGTATAGGTACAGTACAGTACAGTACAGTACAGTACAGTACAGTACAGTATAGGTACAGGTACAGTACAGTACAGTACAGTATAGGTACAGTACAGTACAGTACAGTACAGTACAGTACAGTACAGTATAGGTACAGTACAGTTCATTACAGTACAGTATAGGTACAGTACAGTACAGTACAGTACAGTACAGGTACAGTACAGTACAGTATAGGTACAGTACAGTACAGTAAAGTACAGTATAGGTACAGGTACAGTGCAGTACAGTACAGTATAGGTATAGGTACAGTACAGTACAGTACAGTATAGGTACAGTACAGTACAGTACAGTACAGTACAGTATAGGTACAGTACAGTACAGTACAGTACAGTATAGGTACAAGTACAGTACAGTACAGTACAGTATAGGTACAGTACAGTACAGTACAGTACATTACAGTGTAGGTACAGGTACAGTACAGTACAGTACAGTAAAGGTACAGTACAGTACAGTACAGTACAGTATAGGTACAGTACAGTACAGTACTGTACAGTATTGGTATAGTACAGTTCAGTACAGTACAGTATAGGTACAGGTACAGGTACAGTACAGTACAGTACAGTATAGGTACAGTATAGGTACAGTACAGTACAGTATAGGTACAGGTACAGTACAGTACAGTACAATATAGGTACAGGTACCTTTATCTTTGCAACCCAATGTCGTATATACCTTAGCTAGGTATTTCAATGAATGAATTCTTTTAGATCAAAATATCTAAGTTTGAAATAAAGTATATTTGCAAACTGATTATACACAATAGGTAGCAAAGGTATATGATATAGAACATTTCAGTTTGTGCCAAAGACTTCATTCATTTTTAAAAAATGCGATATGATATAGATTTTTTTTGGCCTTTAAGTGCTAATTCCTCCAATTATTAAGAAGTCCTGTGAATATTTGTTAAAATGAGACTGTTAAAATTCACTGCAATATTTCAAATAAGTATTCTTAATTTACAAAAGTGAGATTTTTTTATATTTTCCTGTCCTAACCATTAAATACAGTGAAACCCTTAATAACGAATACATCGAAAGAATTCATCAAATGTCGTATTCTTCACTCTCTGATAATGGAATGTTGCAGATATTTAGTTTTTTAATTAAATGGTTATATGGAGCTCTTTAAAACAGTTCCCGCATATTCATAGCTATTTATTTATTTTCGCAAATACTAAAATTTACGTAATATAGTATAAAACTCATTGAAAAATTGTCAAGACGACATCTGATTAATTCTTCCGATGTATTCGTTATGAAGGGTTTCCACTGTACTTTCTTTAGGTAGAAGCGTAGAGGATAGAGAGATTAAACTAATTAAAGTTGGAACACATAACCGGTATCTCCTTTTTCTTTGCTTTCTTCTTCTTCTTTTTCTTCTTCTTCTTCCTCTTTTTCTTCTTTTTAATTATACAAGAAGAAAGAAACGTTTTCACAATTTTTTAATAACCAAGACAAAACAAATAAAAAATTATTTTATAGCCTAATTTGCTGTTTAGATACATATTTCTGAAAAGAAATTATTGATAAAAGCCATATAGAGTAGAACCGTAGAATCGAATATTCTATTATCATCATTTCCTTTGCTCTTTCTATAATTTTATTTGCAGATTTCTTCAAAATGTCGTCTTCACAATTAAAGTCAAGAACACCTCTAACCTGTTTTTAAACATGCAACTAGTTTGTAGAAAAGTATTTGTTACATTGTCCATGTTATTTAAGAACTATAAAAATTTGTTGATATTTTTGACTGAAACAACTGGCGAAATATTTCAAACGACTTTACGCTCTTATTTAAAAATTGTACACCGTAAAAATGTCTCATTGGTATTAAATGAACATTAAAGTTTTTCTCTACAATACTGTACTTTCAGCTCAACTGCCATGCCTAGTCGGTCTCTCCATTTAAACCCTTATATTTATGAACAAAAGGAATAATACTCGAAAGAGGGAAAGGCAAGTTGGCATGGAAAACACTCTTTTCTACCAGACACAGATAGATGATAACTTCTTGAAAAAGTATATTTCAGTAACGAGGTTTCCTACAAAATACAAATTTTTATTGGCGTACATGCATATAAATAATAATTGTTAATAAAGATTAAACAGTTGAAGGTTTTTTTATTATCAATAAATGAGTATTGGAATTCTAGGTCTTGTAGGTTTAGTAGGTTTAGCAGGATTGGGGATCATATTTTTTTTGCTGTTGTAAATCGATAAATAAAGGGTTTAAAGGCACTGTTGTGAACTGATTAATAAAAGGTTTAAAAGGTACTGTTGTGAATGGAACTTACAATCTAGAAAACTGTGTTGGGTCGAAAAGTTGTTTGTACAGAAGTCTAAAGCAAATTTAATTCTTCTGAAAATAAATATTTCGTCTGATTAAATAAGTTCACTATTTGATTGCAAATGATTCACTGAAATTATGTTTAAATGGGTTCTTCTAATGCACTTAAAGTTTTATTAGCTCCATGCGGCTGTTGTTTACGTTTATGCAAAATCCTTGGCAAGGTTTGGTTTGGTGAGTGGACGGAGTATATTCAACGGAGGTACAGTTTGTCGGAGACGACCTTTAGAACAGGGGAAATTTGAGGGATATGGTTCACAACATTATTCTAATCATTTCTTTTATTGTTTAAAATGCGCAAATCACATTATAGAGAAAATGCAATTGAAAATATTTAATTTGTTCGAAGAGACGATAATGGATATCTTGATCTGACAAATCGCGTCTGCACTGTCTCTTCAATTCTAACTTTTTTTATAATTTAGAAACTATAAGAGAGCTTCCCCTAAACCATCAGTTTTTATAGAGGGAGGTAATTATTTTCTTTTTCTGAAACCTAAAAATACATAAATATTATTAGGATTATATGAAATAAGATACAATATGTTTAGTCAATGTTTGAAAAGTAGGCTACAATTGTGGATCAGACATAGAACTTTATAAATGGATAGTCACTTAAAATTACGTCTACTGTTTCTTTAAGGACTGCATGCTAGAGAATGGATATCTCCAGCAACTGTTACTTTTATCACAAAAGAACTAGGAATATTTGATTTTTATTAATCACTTGATAATATGGATATTCAAATATTTAATCCAATATTTTAATTCAATTTTATAATTTTATCTTTGAATTGACTTATTCATAAACAACGTTTTTTAATGATTTGTAAAACTTGTAGCTTTTGAATTTTTACCTCAACAGCGCCAGTTTTGATAACATTATGAAAACAGCAATATTAAGTTTTGCGGATGTTCTGTGTTTGGTGAATTTCCATTCAATTTTAGAAATCGAAATTATTCTGAGACAACATTTTGAAATTCTGACCCATGCATTATAAACCAAATCATGAGTCACCACAGCTAAGATTAAGTTTTTGCCACAAACTCAAAATTTTTATATAAAACTGTGTCAAATTTATACGAAAATTTTTATATATAAAATGCTGTATAAAAATCGTAGATTTAAAAAGATCATATTCAGCATATACGCAACCAGTCTGAAAACGACGATATCCCAGAGGAGCCTGAAAAACTTAGGTTTGCGCTTATTATTATTTGAATTTAATAATTTTTCATATATTAAAACGTCCGTATCACACGATCAAACTCCCACCAATGACAGTGCAGTATCATTGTCACGTGATACAGACGGAGACACAGTTGACACAGATTTTTATCAATTTCTCGAGACAGGAACATCAGATAGAACTCTTATGGATCTCGATTAACTCCTAAAATGGTTATGTTTCAGCCTATAACCCCTTTTATTTTTCCTGTACAGTCCCTTTAAGCAATTCTCTACATGGAGGGGTACCTCTATTAATCCTCCAATGCACAAACATTGAAAATTTTTCATTTGAAATCTTAAATGGTCCAAAAATTCTGTTGTGATGATTTGAAGAAATTAAAGAATTAATCATCTATTTAAAATCAAAATATTTTTATAGTCCTGAATCCAAGATACTCGGCTCTAACAGGTAAATAACAATAGTTAGCGGGGTTTAGAAATAAAATTGACGTCATACTATTTTAAATTTAATCAAATCAATTTTTTTTATTCACACAAAAATAAGTTTTTCTATATTTATGACACATTTGTTTATATTTGAACCAAATAATAAATTATTTTAGATCGGTTTGACTTCTATCTTTTACCAGTTGGAAACCCTGATGGGTGAGAGGAGTAATACAGTGTTACCCAGAAAAATTGGATTGATTTTTTTTCATACCTTTTATATTTGATTTTGTTTTATTGTTTCAAATTGGTTGGTCAAAGCTCATTTTAAGAAAGTTACAAATTACAATTTTTTTTGTTGCAAATTTCATGATAAAAAGACATTCCTTTATAAAGAGCTGGTTTTTTGGTATGCAACAATTTTCATTTAATCCCGCCGGGATATTTTCATTGAAAGATACTTTGAAAATCTACAAAGGCAAAAAAAAATCCGCAAAATCCGCAAGCCCTCGGGTTTATCATTGAATCCCCTCTTTAAAAAGGAATGTCATTTACTCTCAGACAAATTAGAATCAATGGAAATTTGTCTGATAGTAAATGATACATTTATTCCGCGAAATTCTGGATAATAAATACTCGATTTGAATTCAATTAAAGATTGTCTACTTTATCTAAATTGATATAAAATTATAACATGTCTACGTATTTAAATTCATTTTTAAAGAAATAATTTGTGAAATTTTAACGCAAAAATTCTTTTTATAGTTATGAGTATAGTCATACGACAGATCGAATGTGGAGAAAAAACAGAGCTTTTAATCCTTTTACCCTGGGCTTATGCAGGTTTAGATATAGGTCTAAGTCTAGGTCTAGGTCTAGGTCTAGATCTAGGTCTAGGTCTAGGTCTAGGTCTAGGTCTAAGTCTAGGTCTAGGTCTAGGTCTAGGTCTAGGTCTAGGTCTAGGTCTAGGTCTAGGTCTAGGTCTAGGTCTAGGTCTAGGTCTAGGTCTAGGTCTAGGTCTAGGTCCAGGTCTAGGTCTAGGTCTAGTTCTAGGTCAACTACCTGTAGTTTGATAGTTACTGTTCTCTGCTAATTTTTCCAAATCTATATCTCCGTCCTAAATAATAATCTTTTTATATCATTAATGCAATTATCCCTTTATTCATTACTTCATCAATAAATTACGTTAAACATTTTATATTATGTAGAAATCTACATTTTTTTACAGCAGCTTGAACAAAAAATAATTTCAAGCTTTTTATAAGATTTCTGTATGCAACCATGCTGTGAATCCATGTTAAATTCTTAGGCAGGGTTAGGAAGGAGGGGGGAAGGAGGTTGGGAGAGGGGAGGAAGAGAAGAGAGAGAGGGATGGGGGGGGAGTTTTATTCTCTTTCTATTCCAAGAAAATTGTATTATGTATAAATGAAGAGAGAAGATAATGTATAATTTAGTCGAGTTCCAAACTAACATATTCAAGATCCCGGCACACTTCCTATTCTTGATATTCATACTAGATATTCAAGACACACACTTCCTATTCTTGATCTGTATTCTTCTAGATATTCAAGACACACACTTCCTATTCTTGATCTATATTCTACTAGATATTCAAGACACACACTTCCTATTCTTGATCTGTATTCTTCTAGATATTCAAGACACACACTTCCTATTCTTGATCTGTATTCTACTAGATATTCAAGACACACACTTCCTATTCTTGATCTATATTCTACTAGATATTCAAGACACACACTTCTTATTCTTGATCTATATTCTACTAGATATTCAAGACACACACTTCCTATTCTTGATATTCATACTAGATATTCAAGACACACACTTCCTATTCTTGATCTGCATTCTTCTAGATATTCAAGACACACACTTCCTATTCTTGATCTGTATTCTACTAGATATTCAAGACACACACTTCCTAGTCCTACTCTTGATCTGTATTCTACTAGATATTCAAGACACACACTTCTTATTCTTGATATTCATACTAGATATTCAAGACACACACTTCCTATTCTTGATATTCATACTAGATATTCAAGACACACACTTCCTATTCTTGATCTGTATTCTACAAGATATTCAAGACACACACTTCTTATTCTTGATCTATATTCTACTAGATATTCAAGACACACACTTCCTATTCTTGATCTATATTCTACAAGATATTCAATACACACACTTCCTATTCTTGATCTGTATTCTACTAGATATTCAAGACACACACTTCCTATTCTTGATCTATATTCTACTAGATATTCAATACACACACTTCCTATTCTTGATCTATATTCTACTAGATATTCAATACACCCACTTCCTAACTCTTGATCTATATTCTACTAGATATTCAAGACACACACTTCCTATTCTTGATCTATATTGTACTAGATATTCAATACACACACACTTCCTATTCTTGATCTATATTCTACAAGATATTCAAGACACACACTTCCTATACTTGATCTATAGTCTACTAGATATTAAAGACATACACTTCTTATTCTTGATCTATATTCTATTAGATATTCAAGACATACAATTCTTTTTCTTGATCTTTATTTTATTAGATATGGAAGATACACGCTTCCTGTTCATGATTCTACAATTTAAAATATTATGTTCCGAAAAAAGTAGAAAATTTTACATTCCTGATATGAAAAGGAATAAAAGTTAAATTGAATCTGAATTTTCTATAACAAACTTTAAACTTTAATTATAGTTTAATTAGAAAATTTTAGGAAAAATTTAAAGAGCAGAAAGAAAATAAAGATGGAGGACTTTAGTTTTGAAATTTGATCATTTTAGTGATATTACAGAGAAATGGTTTTTTGATAATTTTGTCTAAATAATTTTTCCTAATTTAAAAAAAATAACTTAAAAATGAAAGAGAATTCATTTAGTTGAATATAAAAATAAGGTAATTTCCAAGCCCCGGCTGGTCCACTCCTTTCTTTTTTCAAATTTACAAGATTTCAGGAGAAATTGTACAAACTATCTTTAAACCTAACCTAGCCTGGAGGAGGGGGTGTACAACAACACTTTTTTCACAAATTACCTGTATCCTTGTAGCCGTGTATCCAGGCCCACTTCTGCATAGTTTAGAACATATTAGAGAGATAAGGAGGAGCACAATAACCACGCCCACCCCCACCCCAGCAGCTAGCACGATAAAGGTTGGACTCATCAGATCTTCTAAAAAAGAAAACTATTTACAATTGATCCTGCGAGCCATAAATGTCCAAAATTTAACTCTCTGCAGAGCAGCTATACTGTATGATGCTAGATAGAAAAATCACAAAATAACCCTGGGCCTTATATTTTCAAGTTGTGGTCTGCCATATTTTGCTCTCAAAATTACCAAAGGATATGAAGAATTTAACGATATATCTGAATATCTATGTAGTATGTATTGCATACCAAGAAAAGGTAGAATGCAAAAATTAATCATCAGATTGTTACCTATTATTGTTCTATTCTCAACTATATCAAGTTCTACAGCATAGCTCACAAGATCGGTCAGGTTTTCTGAAAAAATACCTGCGTTTTTTTTTAAGTTAGGTTAATTTCTTAAATTAATTAAAGGTTAAATCAACGTTAATTTATGTGACTCCATAAATAACGATGCCTCTTAAACCTATCTAAAATTTAAACAAATCTTATTTATGCAAAGTAACCTTTGAGGAAAATGAAATATTTTTACCAAGATGATTCACAACGGTACAGCTGAAAACCTTTATTTAAAAAATAATATGGAAAATATCATCGTTTTTCTGGCTTAAAAGTAATTAATTCTGACAATTTCAAACAATATTTAAGAAGCAGGATATCACATTCAATTTTGATCATAAAAAGTTTACAAAGTTTACAAGGGTAAGCTGTGAATCAGAAATCGAGGATCCCTTAAAGTTACGTTTACAAGAATACAGCTCCTTAAAGTTACGTTTACAAGAATACAGCTCCTTAAAGTTACGTTTACAAGAATACAGCTCCTTAAAGTTACGTTTACAAGAGTACAGCTCCTTAAAGAAATCATAAAAAATGAAACAATTTTCTCCGGAAAATTTTTTAAACGTAAATATTAAAAAAGTTTACCACACTGAGGGATTGTACAGTGCTGCCATCTAACCAAGGGATCCATTGTGTAGCACCAGGGGGTCTCTTCTATACCCCCTCCGTTCCTAGACACAACCCCCCACTCTTATATACTGTACCCCCCTTCTATACCCCTTCCATTCCTAGACACAACCCCCCACTCTTATATACTGTACCCCCTCTTCTATACCCCTTCCATTCCTAGACACAACCCCCCACTCTTATATACTGTACCCCCCCCCTCTATATACCGCTCAATTCCTAGACACATCGCGAAACTCATTTTTCGAGAAAAATAAAAATTTTCTGCATCAATCGATAAGAACATTTTTTAATCTCTTTTTTGCTATAAACAAAAAAACTGTTTTTCTCTAGAATAATGGTAATCGTCCCTGTTTTTTCTACTTACCCTTTATATTTCTTGTTTAATTACACTTGTTTCATTGCACTGCACGTTTATTATTATTTGTATTATATTCCTATTATAGCATTATACTCGCGGATAATATTATCTTATCTCCCCTTAATCAAATTATATTTCAAATCCCTGAAATCAAATTATAATCCCAAAAAGCCGTAAAAGTAATGCAATAGACACATATTGAGAAATATGTAGAGGCAAGACAGAGTTTATATAGAAGCCAGTAAGTATCGAAAACAAATAGATTTCAACATTTATTTAACCAAAAATAAATACATTTCTTGTATTTTCAAGAAAAAGAGCAAAATAAAATGCGCTCGAGGGG